>NW_004955461.1:12769481-12778008 GCF_000276665.1 Chinchilla lanigera
TATTTCTTTAGGTCAAGTGTCAGAAACTCCAGGGCTCTACTTTGCCTCATTATCTTGGGATGGGGTCTCAGGAATATATGTTTAAACCCATTCCTGTGATGACTCTTAGGATCCATAGCATTTAAGAATTTCTAGTCTAAGAAAAGAAAAACCAGTATTTTCTTGGCACAAATACGTAAGACAAAGGGTCCCTGTTACGGCTTATATCTAGATGTCCACCCTAAAGCCTCATATGCTCATAGGTCGGGCTTTTGGGAAGGGGCTGGATCATGGATCATGATATTGGAGCACAGGTATGTGACACTGGATTAGCCCACTGATTGGTTTGGATTTATATTATGGGTTTACTGAAGAGGGAAGACTCACTTTGGTTCTGGGTGACCCCAGTCAACAGGCTTGTAGCCTGAGTGGAATATAAATGGAAAGAAGGAAGTTAATTGCTTACTGCTGCCATGACATGAACAATTTCTCCTCTGCTATACCCCTCTGCCGGTGATTTCCTGCCACCCTCTGCCAGTGCAGCTGACTATGGACCGAAACCTCTACAAACTGTGTGACAAAATAAACCTCTCCTCCTCTAACTTGCAGGTGTCAGGTATTTTGTCCCAGCAACAAGAAAGTAGCAGAGACAGTTCCATTGTGGAGATGTAGGTGTGGGGCTGGGTAGAGCGCTTGGCTCCTGCTTCCCGGAGCCATCATTTATGAGTCATGTTGGCAGTACACGTGTCTTTCCCAGACAGGTAATTGTACTTACCGGTGGCCCAACATGCCCAGGAGGCCCCGGAAGTCCAGGCAGTCCTTGGGGGCCCTGCAGAAGAACATTCACAAAGATAAGATTGAAGACGGAAAGACAGGACAAGAGCCATTCAGTCAGTGATGTTCAGTAGAAGGCCAGCTAGGGCTGCTGTGCTGTGTGCCTAGGTCTTCCCAGTGGACACCTGTGCAATCTCAGTCTCCTTGCCCACAAGAGGTCATGCTTTCTGCTGCCTGATGGAGCCACAATCACACTCTGATCTGCTGAAGTATAACTGAAGGAACTACTAAGGGTGTACCTCTGAGCTGTCACAAACCCACAGGCAGCAATCCCAGTTCCCACCTATCCCATGTCACTGGGCCTGGACATGCTCATAGCTTCTTAAAGGCTGAGGCTGATTCTGGTGGTTCATCATTTACACATGCCACATTGTTGGTACTACAAGAATAAGTCCTTACAGTGTGCCCCATGGAAGTCTAAGGAGCCCAAGGCTCCTCTGCTACCCAGACCATGAACTGCTATGTAAATACCAATAAAAATTGTCTAAAAGAAAAATGCTCACCTCCTCAGCCAAGGATAAACCAATTTTTGTCATCTATCCTACTGCAATAAAAATATAGTATAGAAGGAGAAACACACACACATATATGCACACATGCATGTTTCATTGATTTTAATGGGAAGCATGAGATAAATTTGAAAGAAATTTCAGGGCTATAAGTAAGGGAAAGGTTATACAAATTACAAAGGCATTGGTATCATGAATACTGGACACTGATTAAATAGAGTAGATGGGATCTATCTATTGGTCTGGAAAGTGTCTCAAACCTCTTGCTAGATATAAATGATAAATCGCCAAGTATATGACCTATTTGTTGAAAGAATTCAGGAGAAATTATATGTATGAATACCTACTCATACACACACGTATTTGCAGCTGTATGGGAAGAGGTGGGAACAATGTGAGCATCTGGTCTATACCTAAAACAACTGGTTTTTCACCAGACCTATCCCCCGGGAACAGTAGCAGAGCGCAGCTCACAGAGATACTTACCCGCATGCCCACCTCTCCAGGCAGCCCCGGCTCTCCCGGCTCTCCCTGCACAGACAAATCAACACATGGTCACAGCCAGCACGACACAGGTCCAGGCGCACCAGAGCAGTGCGAAGCTTCCTCAGGACCATCCCCTGCAGCTCAGAATTCATCACAGAAAGGAAATAACCAGCAGGGGTGAGGCACTGAGGCTCCCCTCCAAAGCTCTTTCTATAAACAAAGGAGTTGATCTTCACAGCACAATGTGTTAGCTCTCCTCTTCCTCATTTCTACTGCTAGAGATGAACAAAATTAGACCTGGACAGAGAACAGAGGAACTGGAGCCCAGTGATGGTCACCATCACAGAAAATGGCTGTAGCCACCAGGAGGGAGCCAGAAGAGGGTCCAGAACTCATAAGTCCCCTTTCTCTCCTAGTTTCCAGGACCTCAAACAACCTGTCCTGAGGTGCTACCAGTTATAGACTTACATATGCATATGACTCATTTTCCACCCTGAGACTTGATCACACTTGGAGGAAAAATGGCAAAGAAACAGAGGTAGAGAACCCAGAGTCTATCAATGTTTGGATTCTTGGTGAAAAAATGCCCCTTTTCTTTGGAGTAGACTGACCTACTCTTTGAGATCCCCTCTCCTGGGTTCCTAGGGCATGTTCCAATCCAGAAGCAGGTGCAGTGAGTCTGAGGACGAAGAGGAAGGTGGCTGGCAATATGGGCTATGGGGCAGTACATGGGGCATGGAGGACTCAGTTATGGGCTGGGGACTTGGGTGATCCCTTTCCTCACTGAAACCAGTTCTGTCTGAACACTTAGGTTGACAAAACCCTGTGTAGAACTACTTGTCAACTAAATGAGGAGGCAGCTTCCAAGGACACACAGGTAACACCTGGGTGCTATCAGTGGCTGCTGGTATTGGTGTGATGATCAAGCTGAGCTGCAGGAACCTGGGAACATCTGGTACAAATGAGCCCCAGCTCTGGCTCGGCACTGGCTATGTCCCCTCCAGAACACAGGGCTTGGGCAAGCAGGTAGTAGCCTAGTGCTGCCATGTGAGCTCAGGCTGTGGGGGCAGGACTTACTCTCATGCCTTTACTGCCATCTCTCCCAGGAGGACCCGGAAGGCCCAGGGATCCCTAGAGGAGAGAAAAAGAACAGCAATTGGTGGAAGATACCGACAGTGCTAGAATAGCCTCTTGGGATGTGGCTACCATGGAGACAGTGCCAGTCAGAGAAGGAGGTTGCGGCCAAACTTTGCAATTGAAAGAGTGATCATTGGTTTCCAGCTGGGACATGTCTTGGGAGGGGGTGAAGAGTGCAGATTCCCAGGCCCCTTACCAAACTGACTGCATCAGCATCTGCACTTTTACCAACTCAGATTTCCTGTGCACCTGACAACATGGGTGAGACACTCTACTCAGATACTGCCTCCTCGCTGTGGGTCTGTAGCTTCCTCACTCAGGGCTCAGTGTCACATGTGTAGAGTGCAGGGCTGGGCTGCAGTGGGCTCCCAGACCAGAAACACTGGCTGGGTGAGTCTTTGATGTGGTGGTGCCTGAGCCGTAACAACCTCCCTAGCTGCCAGTAGCACCATCCAGTTGTAACAGCCAAAAATGTCAACAGATATTGCAAATGTCTCCTGGGAGGCAGTCACCCCTGGTTGAGAACCACTGGGCTAGAATAGGTATTCAGTTTGTGTTTTCAGCTTGGGACAATCTTCATTCTAATACGTCACATGCAGATACATGTGACAAACACAAACACAGAGCAGTTGTTGGGGATTGAGCACCTGAACCAGGGCTCGCTCGCTCTGTCTCTCTCTCATTTTCACAACATATAGCAGCACCTGCACACCCGTCAACTCACTAGATACCTAGCAGTCCTGTAAACCAAGTGCTAGGATCTCTACCCTGCATGCAGTCTCAGTAGAACACAGAGCAGGATATTCTCACAGCCGCCTGGAACTCCATGTGGCAGAGTGGAACAGGTAATGCTTGCACATGGAATCATAGCTTCTCCTCCTTTAGCCTCATCCAGCCCTGCTTTCCTGGGAATTCCAGAGCTCCTTTAACTGCCTCACAGGAGGGAGAAACTCTGCATGGGGCCAGGCCACTGGCAGTCAGGAATAGGGTAGGCTCAGCCCCTATAGATGCCACTTGTTCCAAGGTCCACATCCCACTCCACATTGCTACAACCTTGAGGCTACATTTAAGATTTTCTAAAAGACATCACAAAAGAATGAGGTCTTCTCCTGAGAAAATGTGCAGGATGGAGCTCCCCCAGCATCAGGCCTATTGAGTGAATTAGTGTAGCCATGCACCAGTTACCCACTTAAGAAGGCCAGTCTGCCTTCCATTCCTGCAGGCTGGGAGTCCTAGGGCTAAAAGCAGGGCAGAGTGTCTGGACTGGCTCTTGACTCAGAAGTAAAAGTGAGCACAGTTTTTCCATGACATCTAATAGAGGCAGTCAGTGGGAAGACCAGAGATAATACCAGGGAAACTCTGGCAGGATCTGAAACCTTGTTCTTTCCTGCAGTCTTCATGTTCTAGCCTCACTGATTCTTTTATTTAATTAATTTATTTATTTGTTTATTTATTTATTTATTTAGGTCTTTTTGAGACAGGGTCTCACTATGCAGTTCAGTCTGGTCTTGAGCTCACTTTGTAGCACAGGCTGGTCTCAAACGTGCAATGATCTTCCTGCCTCAGCCTCTGGAGTGCTGGGATAACAGGCGTGCGCCACCATGCCTAGCTTTCACTGGTTCTTTTAAGTGAGTGCCCAAAGGTTATCTATGTGAATCTGGCCCATCCACAAGACAGGAGCCCTGAGAGGTGAGGAGGGAGCAACACACGATCAATGCCTGCCTTAGCACAGTGCCCAAGAGCACTTTAAGAGATTTATCTCAATCTAGTACCCTATGAGCTTGTAGGGTAAGGTAATGAAAGATTCCCCTACTTTAAAATTAGTGTCTGGGATGTTTAAGCCCTAGAAACAAGGTGGGCAGCTGGGTATGGTGGAAAGACAAAGGTCTCTAGAGCCAGTGAATTGCAGTCTCAAATTTCCTCCCCATGACTCAGTCCTGGCGCCTTTCCTTGGGTTAGTGCAGTGTCCTGAGCCTTGGTCTCTGTCTGCAGAGAGGGATTACACACCTAGCCGCAGGACATGAACAATATAGCAGTTGTTTTAAGTAACTACTTCAATAGAATGAAATACATTCACTTTGACAAAGGGGTGGTCATCTTTGCTGTGTATTCTAAAAACCTAACTAGAGGACTCTTTAGAGGTATTTTCTGAGTCACAAAACATAGCGCCTCTTTGCAAATTTTGTTTTATACGGTTAAGATAACCAAGCCAGCACTACAAATAAACACAGGTGAGAAACTACCACCTTAAAGTCACCTTGTGATCCTGGCATTTCATTAGGTGGGTCCTTGCCCTCATGTGTCCTCAAGAGTCACCCTGGCTCAGATACTTCAAGTGTTAATGTCCTCTAATCTTAACACCGCAGCACACTATTGAGGACTAACTCCATGACACACCTTCCACAACTTCCACTTGGACTTCCCCACCAGCTGCCTTCAGTGGCTTTGAAAAGGGAAATTCACAGCTGCAGGCCACCCATTCCTTTCCTGCTAAGAACATCACCAACCTCTCTGAGCCCCAGTTCCATCATCTGCAAGGCAGAGTTTCATGATATGTTGAGATGAGAAGTGAATATGGACATACTTTGACACTAGAAAATATCATTAAAATGCTAGTTGTTCATATATTACCAAGAACTAAAAAATGTTCCATGAGGAAAGTCAGTAAAAAGAGTGGGGGAAAAGATTGGAGATTCCCCTGAGGTTAGTAAGATCAGACATAAGAAGACCTTCAGAGGGAATACACAAATTTAAGTATCCATGATAAAATACAAGAGGAGGGAGTCAGAAAAGAAGAAAAGTAAAGAAAATGAAAGGGAAAAGGAGATGTACATGTGCACAGATCCTCTGGGGCAGGTGTCTCAGGAGAGTGACTCATGGCTATTAATCCATGAATATTTATGTCCCCTGAAGTTGGTATGTAGTAACCCAATACCCAGTGCAATGTCTTAAGAGCTGGGGCTTGTAGGAAGCAAGATTAGTTCCCCTACAAAATAGGCTGGAGGGAACTTGTTCATCCCTTCTGCCATGTGAGGACACAGCATCAAGGTGCCTTCTATGAAGCAGAAAGCCAAGACCAGGTATCAACTCTGCCCGATCTTTATCTTGGCCTTCCCAGTCTCAGGAGCTATAAACAATAAATTTCTGTTATTTGCAAATTACCTAGTCTAAGACACTTTGTTCTAGCAGCAGTAATGAAATAAGGCACTTCTCCTCCAGCGTCTCAGCTCCATCCACATGAAGGGGTAATGCAGGAAGTAAAGCACCTCTGGCCAAGGGGCTGGAAATGCTGTGCTTAGAGGGAAATTCCAAGCAAGGAGCAGGTTATGTCATTTTGAATAGACTTTCTAAATTTTTATATTTCACATACAGAAAGGAAATCCATATTCAGACTATTAACAACACAGCAGTAAATAATGTATATGAAACTCACTGCAGAAGAAAATCAAGGCTCTGAGAAGAAGTTCCTTCCCAGTTTTATGTTAGCAGATGTGACTCAAAATTGGGCTTGATTCCAAGTCAGGCCCTGACTTCTTTACCACTGCTGCCTCCCCTCCTTCACATACAAGCACACTGTCTCATGACCCCATCTGGACCCCATGGGAGGGCAACATCTGGCAGGAAATTACCCCCACCCACACACACGCATATAGCTTCAGGGTCATACTGTTACATCAATGGGCAGAATACAAACTAACAGATATTCCTTTGCTTTCTCAGTTAACCAACTACCATGACTTATTTCTAAATGTTGATAAGGATGTTGCTGCATTTCTAGAGATGCTATGCTCATTTTATTCTTCATCTATTTGGTACAAAGCACAGCAGGTACTTTAGATGGAATCTTAGGAATACTCTGGTCAATGATGCTCAAAGTGTAGTCCCCGGGCCAACAGTGTTGGCATCACTTGGAGCCTTGTTACAGAGACCACTTCACTGACTCACTGCTGACCTACTTATTCAGACCCTCTGGGAGCGTCTACCAAGTGATGGATGCCTCATGATGCATGCTGGCTCAAGTCTGGAAACTTCTCAGTACAGACAGATAAAAGCTGTGGAACTGGTAAACATGAGCTCAAATCTTGCCTCTGCTACACAGAGTAATAAAGTCACGTGTTTCCTGATCCCTTTAACAATCATCTGAAAAATGAGGACAGTACAGTCTCTGACTTACAAATAACTTCCATTCTGGGAGAATGTTCATAAGTGTTTGTTTGTAAGTCCAACAAAATGAGTCTTATATACCCTGGACACAAATACTCAGTGTATATTTATTTGTGCTTCTTAGCAGTCCCCTCCACATTGCCACTGCTTTTCTTCTTCCTTCAGGACATCCTGGGCTCTCACTGAGCACTGTAGTACTGCACACTATTGCACTGTACAGCAGCACAACTGTGACAATGTCCAGCAGACATGTGAGCTACTTCTGCATTTGTTCACATCCATAAATATTTGTAATGTGAAGTCCACTCATACCTGTGAGAGTTTGTAACTCAAACATTAGTAAGTCAGGGACTCACTGTATCTACTCAAAAGTTAAACTTAATAGCATGCATGTGAATGTTGGCAGTTAACAACTGCTTATAAATACTAGGCCTTATGAATTATTTTAGATGAACTGGGAAGGGAAGGACTTTTGTACCTTCGTAGCTGGACCATACTTTCTAAGAACACTCCCTGGGCTTCCTGAGGGCCTGAGAGTTGCAGAAACCCTCCTGGGGTGGGGAATGGGGACCAGCCATGAGACTGCTGACATTTTGCAGCTGCTAGAAGCCTCAGAGCATAAGACTTCATTAATGCTGAGAACATAGAAGATGTCACTTAGTGTATAAAAATGAAACACTATTCTGGTGCTATGGTTAATATACTTAAAATTTATGAGCACTTTTTACAAATATAAGTCATTTATTTTCATTAGCTTAATTGCAGCAACCTCTGAGTATATTTGGCAATTTACAGATTAGAAAACCCAAATTATAGGGGTTAAGTAATGATTCACTGTCACAGCTGCTAAGTGCCCAAGACAAGTCCCGTGTCTGGAGTCCACACTTTTCACCTCTTTGGACCTCTTAGTCTAGACATCTGGCATCTGGCAGATCCTTCCCATAAATGCTATCAGTCTGCTGTAGTTAGTTCTTGGTCTTCTGATTGGTCCATACACTTGCCAAGAAACTGAATATCAGACAAAGCTGGAGAGAAAAGTACAGTCTTCCTATTTCCAGACACCTGTTGTGAGATCTGGTCACTCAAAACTTCTCCAAGGTGTCTTTCAGAACCACGGACAGGGTACTAGACCCCTTTGTTCACTAGTATTTTGCTCCCTGGACCTACATGGCACATTTGAAGCCATACTAATCCCCCTGTCCTAAATCCTTTACTTATTATAAAAAAAGAAGGCACTCAACCAAAGTTATCCAACTTGATCATCATGAAAAATGCACATAAGTGCACAGACTAAAGTAGGACATGAGGGTGTGGATTAAGCCAGCCATGAGCAAAGATGAAGTACCCAGAGCCGGAGGTAAATGGCATGACTATGTCCTAGGAGTTTCACACATATAAACTCAAACATTTAACTTACA
>NW_004955461.1:12782138-12883174 GCF_000276665.1 Chinchilla lanigera
GGAGAAAAACCAAAAATAAAATAAAATAAAATAAAATAAAATAAAATATATAAGGTGAATATTTAAGTCTAAAAATTTATCGCAGAAAAAAACACATTACCATTAGTCCCGCTCAAAATGCTTCCCTTCACTCCAAACACAGAGAGGAGGGAGTGAGGGCTCAGAAAGGGCAATGACTTACTTGAGTTGCACAGCAGCTACGTGGAAGGCACTAGACTCAGACCTCTCCCACTACAAGCCAATGTGTCAACCAAGGACAGCTGGCAGTGTCAGAGTCCGTCTCTTCCACCAAGCCCCAGGTGCAGGAAAAGGTCTGTGGGCCAAGCTGTGCCCCACAGAGCAGCCTGGGGGCCTGGAATGCACCGCTGCAGAGGGGTTCTGGGGCTGGGAAAGTAACTTTGGTGTGAGGAGAACAAGCAACTGATGGTGCCCACCCTGAGCTCACCCAGAACCAAGGAAGCAGAGTTGGGACCATTGCCTGTGGGGAGAGAGGAGACTGTGGGTCCCTGCCTGGCCCCATGAGGGCAAGGTGTGGATTAGAGGAAAGGCTGGTCAAGGAGGAACATAAGGTGAGGACAGCAGAATCACAATACTGCTTGGCACTCCCAGTACTGAAGGGCACCTCATGATACTGAAGGGCACCTCGATGTCTTACTAGTGCCGTGCCTGGGTCTGTACCCACAAAATCCAAGCATGCCGGCAACAATGAAAGCAGTTGCTGAACACTGCTAGGGGGGCGAACAGTGGCACAGCCACAGGGGGAAACAGTAAAGGACCCCACAAAACAATTAAACATTGAAGAACTATGTGATCTCACCTTTCCATTTCTGAGTAACGGAAAAAAACTGAAATCAGGATCCCAAAGAGATCCTCACCTGTTCACTGTAATATCAGTCATGATAGTCAAACTATAAAAACCACCAAAGTGTCACCAAAAAATGAACGGAGAAAGAAAATGTATATGCACAGTGGAATGTCATATATCCTTTAAAAAGATGGAAATACCACCATTTTCAACAAAATGGCTGAAAGTGGGGACCATACACTAAGGAAAATAACCAGATTGACAAAGATGAATATCACATGATTCCATTACATGAAGCCCATAGGTCAAAATCCTAGAAACAGTGAGATAATGGTTTCCCAGGGGCTGCAGGAGGGGAAGCAAGAAGCCACTAATCAATAGGAGTAAAATTTCAGTGGAGCAGGACAAGTTCTAGAAGGGGCTGAGGAGCCCCATGCCTGTAGTCAACAATAGTGTGTTGTTCCCTGCCTTTGGTAGGAGGGGGATATGGCGAGTGCTCTTACCACAATAAAAGAAAAATAAGAGAATAAACATTTAAACAAGAAAGTGGTTGCTGCATTTGAGCATCTGGGTTCCAGGTGCCCTGCTTTTAAACCACGCAGAAGTCACGCGGGTGGCTGTAGTCAGCCCCACTTTTAGGTACCAGGAGATGGAGACCCAAATAGAATCCCAGAGGGAGAGGAAATGGCCAGGAGGGTGAGGCGCTGAGCTGCCTGGCACACAGCTGTGGCACATGGCATGCTCTCCCTCACACACACCACTGGACATTCTGGAGGAGGTTCACGGGTGCCTGGCCCTGTGCTTCCACCGGGGAGGGCAGGAGGCACCCAGTGGGATCAGTGCAGACGCAGGCAGTGTAAGGAGGGAAATTACCCTCCCCTCACAACCTTGTCACCCACAGACTTACACAGTGGTTGACAACAGAATAAGGGTCTGTCTCCAGCATTAATGTTAAATTGATATCTCTTCATCTCTCTTGCTCTCCCTTCCTCCTTCCCTCCCTCCCCTTCTGCCTCTCTCTTTTCCTTCTCTCTCTCTCATTCTTACACACACACACACACCCACACACACACACACCACATGCACATCCCTAGGGACATACTGTACATACCTTTTGCAATCTGTTTTAAAGCATCAAAATATTGTTGTCTGTATGTTCTAGGTCATTAACTAATCTCTTAATTTTTTAAAAAAATTTTATACCACTGGGTGCTGTGGCACTGCGCAGTTGCGCAATACATTATGTATTCCACTGCTTTCCTCCGCACAGCATTATTTCTAGATTCACTTATAAATTATTCACATTTATGTCTGCTTATGGCTCACTTATAAAACCCACATGGATATGTAATTGTGCATATCCAGACATGTTTCCTTACAAAGTAAATCCAGACATGAAAGAACTACATAAAGCAGTCCTTACAGGGAGAGGACGGCTGTCTTCTCTGCAATTTCATGGAGCACATCCCCCCACACACAGAGGCATTGCTATAGATTGAGACAGAAACCACTGTACTCTGATGAGATCAGTGACATCCATGTGCACTAAGAAGTTCGGTGGCTGCCTTTCCTGGACATGAGAGTATATTTTATTTAGCTTTAGTGAGTGGAAAGTGACATGTCTCTTTGCTTCAAAACATGTCTCTTTGCTTTATATTTCCCTTCAGAGGCTCTCTTCTTGAGGAGGACTTCCCACATTTCCCAGGATCCAGTGCACTTTGTGCATGTTACACTGATGGAAAAACAAGCAATTTTCATACTCAGAACAGTTTCATCCTCTGCCCACTTAGTCCTGCTTCCATCATCAGTGCCATCCTCCCTTGTACTCTGCAGTAATCTGACTTCCCCAAATTCCTCCTCAAACATCAGCCTAAAACCAGCTGCCTGAGCATCCCCCCCGATGCTGGCCATGGAAACCTTTTCAGTGGCTCCCCCTGATGCGAGTGAAGCCATTCGATTTCCTGTGAGGTAGTCCTCAAACCACTTCTCCCACTGTATTTCCCAACCTCTCTGAGTGCTATTAAGTACTCTGAACTCTAACCATGCTGAACGGGCCATAGGGAACCCAGCATCCTCCTCCACCACTGCTCCTGCTCTGCCCAGGCCCCACCGTGGGATGCTCCCAAAGCCCCATTCCCTGGGTACAACTCAAGTGTCAACTTCTCCAGCACATATCCTGTGAACCCCCACAACAATTTGACCATGCTCTTCCCTCTCCCTACCACACTTTCCTTTCTCCACCTTTGCTTCCTGCTGAGCACTGTATGTACTTCAGCTGCCGAGTGTGGAAGGACACACATTGTGACTAGGGGACCTCTTCTCACTGCATGCATTTGTGACCGGTAGCAAGATGGCAGCACACACCTCTCACAAGCTGACGTCCCCACTTTGTCCCTTGTAGGAACACAGTAAAGGGAGGTGCTTACCTTCTCACCCTTCTCTCCTTGGACAAAAGGTCCTCTGCCCTAGATAAGGAAAAGCAGAAGACAAAGGGTCACTACTGCAGAGCATCTCCGGGCCAAGACATCACCCTGCATCCCAAATCATCGCATGCTTTGCACCAGTTTGCGCCAAACCTCCAAAACACATCGCTATTATTTACCAAATGTGGTTCCCCATGAGTGTCATTTCATTTAATTTTTCTAATATTTCAGTATTATAGTTACTGTTCTTTGTTCTCGTAACACCTTTGTTGGGATATAATTTGTAAACCTTTTACTTAAAGTATCTAATTCATAATTTTAATGTGTTTATAGAGTTTCATAATGATCACCAAAATCTACTTTAAAATACTTTTATCACATCGAAAAGAACCTTTACCTATTAGTAGTCACTCGCCATTCTTCTGCTCCCAGCCCCATCCAACAGTAATCTGCTTTCTGTACCATTCTAGACATTTTCTATAGATGAAAGCGTGGGATAATTGCCTTTTATGACAGGTCTCTTTCACTTAGCAAAGTCTTTTCAAGGTCTATCCAGGCTGCAGCATGCAGCCAAACTTCTTTCTGCTGCAGACTGAACTGACAATGCATGGATACAGAACAGTTCATTTGCCCACTCTTCAGGAGACAGACATTTGCTCATTTCTACTTTGGACTACCAGAAATAGTACTCTGTGTATAATGTTCATTTTGTGCACCCTTATGCATGCATTTTGGGAGTATATACTTAGGGGTTCAATTAAATTGCTAGGCCATGCATAATGCCACACTGCAACTTTTTAGACCTGGAAGACTGCGTCTACCTCACCTCCACCTCTCCATACAACAATGTCTGGTGGGTCCTACTTCTCTGTCTGCCCAGTGGTCTCATCCTTTATGAAAGGCAAGGAATCAAAATCTCGGGACATCATTACTGAGTCTTGTATTTCACCTGTGGATTCTGTCAGCTATGTGTAATGCATTTGGGATCTGCTGGCCAATGCTCATATATTTATCAATGTTATATATTCTTAAAGGCTTGACCATTTTATCATTACAAGTTGTCCCTCTTTACCATTTTTGCTTTATAATCTGTGTTTTATTTATGTATTTATTTATTTACGTATTTATGTATTTATTTATTTATTTTTGATGCTGAGAATCGAACTCACAACCTCTTGCTTGCTAGGTAGGTGCTGTGCCACTGAGCTATATCCCTGACCCTATAACCTATTTTATCTGATATTAATCACTCCAGAATTTTTGAATGTTCTGTGCTTTCAAAATGTGTATTTCCCAACCTCCTTATACCTTTTTATATCTTTTTTTTTCCTAATACCGCAGGTGGAACCCAAAGCATTATATATGCTTGGCAAGGTCTATACAACTGAGGTACATCTCCTGCCCCCTATTTCTAGCTCTGAATATGATGTATGTCTCCTTTAGACAAAACGTTAATTGGATCTTGGTTTCATATCCTGTCTGAAAATCTCTGTTTTTTGGTGCTCTGTTTAATACATTCATACAAGATATTATTCATTTATACATACACACACACACACACACACACACACACAAAATTTCACTTTTTGTTTCCTGTGTTTCTTGTTTCCTTGTTTGCTCTTTTACTTCTCCTCCACTACTCTCTTCTGGATAAAGCAAGTATTTCCTGGTGTAACATTTTCCTTGTCTCACTGATACTCACTGATATTTTCACAACATAATGTGAGTTATTATTTTAGACATTGCTCTAGGACTTATATACATCTTAGCTTACCAGAATCTACTTGATTCATTAGAGAATACACTTTCAGTGTGATAGACACATGTATCCAGTCTTAGCTTTGTGTCCTCCTCCTGCCTGTGAGCTATTACTGGCCTCCGTGTTACATGCATATTTATTAGACACCCATCACACCGTACACTGGTACAATTCTTACTCTGAACGTGTCCTTTTACTGCTTTCTGGCTTCCATTATTGCTGATGACTAACCAGTTGTTAACCTTATAGGGTTTCCTTGCCCATGATGAATCATTTTTCCCTTCCTGCTTTTAATTTTTATTTGCCTTTCAGTACTTTGATTAGCATTTTTCTAAGTGTATGTCAAAATGCATAGCTCCTATCCTAAAAGAGTTTATGGAACATCTGGAATTTATAGATTACCACTTTTTGCCAAATCTACAGTATCTTCTGGCATTTTCTGTATGCTTCTCTGCTCCTTCCACTCCACTTCTCTGAATCCCTGTAATGTGCAGACTGTAGAGTTCCACATGTCTATGATGTTCATTTTTCATTTTTCCCTCTGCCCTTCAGAGTACCTGATCCCTAATGAACTAGCTTCAAGAATGATTATTTCTTCTGCTCGTCTAAATCTCCCATAGAATCTCTCTAGAACATTTTAAATTTTAGGTACTCTAATTTTAAACTGAAGAATTTCCACTTTTTTATGTTCTATCCTTTTATTGATGGCATGTGGTATGAAATATTGCCCATACCTTTCTGTACTTCTTTAACAGCTGTTCCCTTCCATTCCTTGAGTGTAATTACATTGCACTTTACAAATGACGTAGCTGTTATTCTCTCCATTTTGGTAGTGGTGTAAATGAGGGAAGGGCTTCAGAGAAGGTAAGAGACCTGCCCCAGGTCACACAATCAATAGAAGCTGATGCCAAGGACAGTTACTGAGGTCCACCTGACAGCAACCTTGTGTTACTGATGCTGCGTGGCACCGTGCTGGACGGCAGGATGAGAAGAGTGCGCTCAACCACTCTTCTTGATCTTCACAGCAATAAGAGCTGTTCCAGCGCTTTTGCCAACATTCCAAGCTATCTGCATGCATTCATTTAATCTCCATAATGCTACTAGACAACTTGTTTTTTTAACCCCATTTTACAGATGAGGAAACTGTTAATATAAAGTCTTGTAGGAGCCCAATGTCTCCCAGGCATTAGGCTCCCGGGTGCCACAATGAACTGTGACTTGTTCCAGCTTTTTTCCTGACCCACCATGAGGCAGGAAAGGGTGTCGGGAGACAATAGGATGAACGGACGGGAGATCATTCTTGGTAGAGGAAAAAGCACATTCAATTTGCAAAGTGAAAGAAGATGCCACAAAATCACTATTTGGGGACTCACAGTGGAAGCAGATTCTAGGGGCTGTGCTGTGAGGGATAAGAGAGCCACTGGGGCCATATCCAGGAGGTGTCCCCTGCCCATAGAAATGAGATGGCCTTTGTACCGGCCACACGGTCCTACCACTCAGAGATGACTCACCATGTCCCCTTTCTCTCCCTTGGGTCCAGGAGCACCCACTGGCCCAGTGATTCCCATGTCTCCCTGTAGGGTCAAAACCAGAGACAAACATTAGGCAATGTCCTCCAATAGAACTCCTGCACTCACAGGCTGCCCACAGCCAACCTCGCCCCTCCTTCCTAGAAGTAGCTGGTGTCATCTTTGCCAAGTACATAAGGAGGCCATGTGTTCCACCCCTGCCTGAGGAGTGACCAAGTCACCCTTCACGTTACATGCATTTATGCACAGGTCCATGTGTACCACCAGACTCAGGGGCTCAAAGACCTTTCTACACCATCCTCTAGCCCTTATGTCAATCTCAGCGCTTGGCCATTAGCAGAAGCTCCCTAATGATAATGGAGAGTGAATGAAATCAAAATTAGGAAAGGGACAGGAGGGGGTTGAAGGAAAAAGTGACTGACAGAGGAGGGACAGAGAAGGGAAGTGGGAGGGAGGGGACAAAGGAGAGGGGGGCATGGCTGACAGAATTCTACACGGGAGACGGAAGGAAGGAGAAGCCGGGGAAGCAAAAGGCGAGGCTGCCTCTGCAACCACACCTAGTCCTTTCAAATATCACAGCAGGCAATGGCTGTGCAATAATGTACAACTCTCCCGCTCAGTGCCCTCGGGTGACTGGTAGCTCTCAGGTTTCAATGTTCTGCAGTCAGAACAGAGACGGGAGAAGATGGCAGCCTGTGGAATGGTGAACAGTGGGGCTGCTCTTGACTTGAGCGCCTGGCTCTGTACAATTAGTAACTTCACAAATTTTGTGTAGAAATATTGCATGCAATTTAAAGAAATTTTAAAGGTCGAATCCTGGAAAGTTTCTGGAATGCATCAACTTGCAAGGGCAAATGCAGAACGAAGTGACTACAGAGGGCTAACCTTGAACAAACAAACTCAGAGCCTGCGCACCAGCAATCTTGCCCCTCTCCTGCCTATATTTTTAGGCTGAGAAACAGAGTTCTGAGCAGGCTCAGGACCTATGGCTGTTGCTCTGACCCCATCAGCTCAAGCAGCTCCCAGGCAAATGCTGGCTGGGAAGCCATCTAACCCACCATTGTCCTGACATCGAAAGCAAAGCGAGGAGTGCTCAAGCTCCAAAAGACACGTCTGCATGCCAGTACTGACCTTCAGACCAGGGAGTCCCACGGGGCCATCAAAGCCTTTTTCACCCTGCAGGAAGACACACAAAATGAAGCAATAAACCTCGATTTCAACCATTTCTTTCTCTCCTCCACGAGTTGGTTATCCACCTTCATGCTCAAGAGCCAGGCTTAGAGTGAGCCGAGAGCTGAGCAGGGAGTTGGACATAGATCTTGCTGATGACTAGAAGTCCAATCTTGAAAGGTAAACCTACACAGCAATGGTGAATACAGCCTCTAGACACCCAATCGGAGGATAAAGGATGGGAACAACGCGCAGGAGCAGAACGATAAATGCTGTACATCCTCACTGGTGCCTGGAAGGGAGAAAGTCCAGCAAGAAGCAGAGAGCAGGATGAGATACTGGTACCAGGGGGGAACAGGGGGAAGCATTAGTCAAAAGGCACAGGTTGGAGTCAGAGGTAGAAAGGATAAATATTTGAGGTGATGGTGTTAACCAACTCCACTCACTCATTCCACACTGTGTGCGTACACTGCAGTGTCAGTGTTATCTTACAAACGCTTGACCATCACTTTTCAGTATCAACTATAAATAAAGAAATAAAAATAAAAGGTCTTCCATGAGCTATTTTTTTACCTGGATATGTCATCATTTCAATTACAAAGAAAATTACGTTGCCTGCTCTTGATTCACTTATCTATTTTGTACTAGAATACAAAGCACAACACCATTGTAAGCAATTTCTAAATGTAAACTATGTTCAGTTTTGAAAATGGGCAACAGAGCTTGTTACTGGTTTTCAAAATGGGATCCAGAAGTTATGGCAGCCCTTAAATATTGCCATACTGAAAACAAACAGCAGGATTCCTGTAATTTTATATGCGTAAGGATCAGGGCATTAATGCAGGAAAGAAACACTACATCTAGTTATGCATATGCACTCCCCACTGACAACAAGCTGCCCTAGTCACAACTGCACATTTTACTGCTGCTTTAGGAAAACATACATTTAAAATCAATTTGCAGATGACCTTGGCATCTTCAAAGAAAGGTAAATAATTTTGTGTATATTTGACCTCCTATAGTGTCCACCAGAACACCTCGGACATCTGCATTCATGTTCACCACAATATTTGGTCACAGAGACAAATACAGGGACTCAAAAGACATCATGTTGATCTCCTCCAATAGTGAAAATGTTTGCAAATTGTATAGAAGATTTAAACCTCTGGGAAAAAGTCTGCTGTGGCTAGAGCTTTGTGAGAGAACTTTGACTCCTGAGCTCTAGGCTTTGGGTTTTACAAAAGTGCAGGGGAAGAGGTTTTTAAGTCACCTGTTTCAGAACGTAGTACTAAGCTCCCTCACTTGACCCTTTACAGCGGGAGGAGGGAACAGAGTTCATGCCTACCCTCCCGTGCCTGGGAAGCACTGAGACTGGCTCAGTGCTAAACTCCTGAGGTCAGGCAGGCCTCAGAGCACTCAGTCACCTAGGTAGAGAGCAGACTCTAGGGCTTCTGAGAATCATTTCCTAACTCCCTTCAAAGCCCTGTCTCAGACTAAGACATGCAGCACATGCTTAATGTCCATGGTCAGAAATAGGGAATGATGGGCTATTGGGCAATGCCACCCAGAGAGTGCAGAACTGAGACTACACATGCTGGTTGATAAGCTTGAACAGCGGGACCTTGTTCCTCCCAGAGGATGTGTTGTTTCACCCTTTGTTCCCAACTGTCCCTCCATCCACCTATCCATCCGTCATCTTTTTACACCTTAACCCACACCTCCATCAACTCATCCATTACTTGAGCCTTTACTTATATGTAAAGATTCTGTCTTTGTCATCTGCAATTAGGAGTTTATGGAAACAAAAGCAAGGAGAGGGGTTAGCTCAGCGGCAAAAGCGCCTGCCTGGCAAGCGCAAGGTCGTGAGTTCGATTCCCGGTACCGGAGAAAAACAAACAAAACAAAAAACAAAAAACAAAACAAAGCAAGGAGATATTTCAGTCCAGCATGGTCACTGTTATGGTAGACGGAAGCTCACAGTCAGGAAATAGCAGGTGTTGAAGAAATACTTAATTCAGTAGGTGGAGGGTGAATAGTGAAAGGCAGCAAAGAAAAAGAAGAGAGAGGAACGGTAAGAGGAAAGGTAAGAGGAAAGAGAGTAGGGTAGTCACAGAGATAATACTGTGCTCAGTAAGATTGCTTGGCCATGTCTTTGAAGAGCAAGCATCAGGCAGATGAAGGAGCTGAAGTGTAGGAAAAGATGATTTCTACAAAAGGTACTTCATAGGCAAATGACAAGGCTAAAAAAGTCAGGGCCCCTCCAAGAACCCAGAAGCCCTTGCTGGGCCTGAAGACCAGCTGGGAAGGAATGCAAGGAGCCTAACAGTGAGGCAGGAGTGAAGCAGTGGAGAAGTGTCTTTATGCACCAAGATCAGGCGGAGGCTGGGACTTTATAAGCTAGAGAGCAGGAAGACAGGAAAGGTAAAAAGAGGCCTGCTTGATGCAGGATGTCCCTCTTGAGGTCTCTGCCCGTGACCACATGAGTGGTAGGCATGCCCCACCCATGGCACAGGCTTGGCTGTAGGCAGAGCTGGCTCTAGCTGTGTGTGCATTGACTGGCGATCCTTCCCAAGCCCTTATCCACCTCACTTGCAGATCTAACCAAAAATAAGGATTTGGAGGATTCAAGTTTAGACAGCCACCTCTGAGATTTCACTGGCATGTGCAAGCTACCTGCAGACAGAGGCTGACATGCAAATACCAAGATTGGAGGAGGAGCTGGATGCCTTACACCAGACCAGGGCTCTGAAGGTCACTTATGGCCTCAAAAATGCCCCAGCTTGGGACACAGCTAGGCTGGCTTTTTTGGCTTGGCCTGTAGTAAGCTAAGCTAGGATGGGACAGCCTTGTTTGAAGGTGCCCTGTCTCCCCAAGGTCTGGCTCCTTGAAGGTGCCCTGTCTCCCCAAGGTCTGGCTCCCTAGGTAGAAGGAAAGAAAAGAAGGAAAATATGCAGAGTAGCAGAGGGGAGGAAAGAAGAAAAGGGGAGAGTCTGTTTGCCAGAACATCTTCCCAGTGAAAAGTGTTACAACATATGGAAGTGTGTCTGCTTCAGTTACTGTCATCCATCATCTTACCTCTTGGTCTGTGTGTCCCTAATCCTGGCAGAGTGCTTGCATCCCTCTTGCACATGGGCACTGACCAGGAGGTGCAGAGGGAGAAGGTGTGGCTACACTGGAGGTGGCTACACAGGAGCTTGAGGACAGTGGTCCAAGGGAACTTCAAAGAACCCTTCCCCATACAATTCTACCTTTTGTCATCCTTGTGCATTTTGTTACATTCTGCTCAAATAGTGAAGAACTATTATTCATAAACAACCACTGTTCTACAGAAAAATCAAGCCAGTGATAGCCTCAGGTACGTGATGCGATTTTTAATCCTGTCTCATGGATGGTAGCAGTGGTGCTCAAAGAAATGCATACATTTTAAAATTAGAAACAAATACATGGAACGTTACTGATACGTAAACTTAGATTATGGAGTGTGGCTAATTACGGCAACACTGAGAAGAGGGGGTTCCTTTCTGGAGGGCAGCTCAAATCCTTCTTTATAGCCCTGTACTGATTCTTATTTACAATCCAAGTCTAGTTTGATTTCATTGCATTTGAGTGCAAGTAATAATAAGTAGGAGCCAGAAAAACCTCAGGACTATATCATTAAGTTTGGAAAAATGTTAATTAGTGCCAAGCCTAAGCATCTCCCCTTCCACTGTGCACAAAAATTAAGAAACAGAAGAACAAAAGAACAAAAACTCTGTGCTCTTGGGGCTGGGGAAATAGCTCAAGGCACAAGTGCCTGCCTGGCAAGCACGAGGTTCTGAGTTCAGTTCCCAGTACCTAAAAAAAAAAGAAAAAGAAGAAAAAACTCTGGGCTCTCAACTGCAAGCCACCATGAGCCCAGGGCGTTGTGACCTGCAGACCAGGTACATGATGATAAACTCCCACCTCAGACAGTACCTTTTCTCCAGGTGGGCAGGAGCAGTTGATGGTCTTCAAGAACCCAATCTGTTCACTGCCAGGGGAGGGCGGCTGCAGGGGTGGAGGTGGAGGTTCTGTCACCACGGTCACCTGGCACTGGAAGGAAAGGTCAGTAAATCAGAATCTGGCTGCTCACCCACTGACCACTCCATTGCAAGAGACAAGCTTTCTGACTTCTAACAAGCCGGGCAGACAAAGCAGACCCAAGGCCATGGGGACCTATGAGCATACTAGGAAAGTGTGTGAGTCATGTCTGAAAGTGAGCTTTTGACTCCCTGAGGCACTGGGGCCAATGGGACTGGCCAGCACGGCCTCAGCCACCACACTGCCCAGCTCTTTAACCTTTTGAGCCTCAGTGTTCACCTCTGTGGAATGGAGACAAGGGTTTTTTCTCCCTAAGGTCAAGGATTTGATAAGACAGCATGGGAAATACCCCAACTTGAATCTTGCATCTGGTATACCCTCCTCTTCCCTTTTTCCTCCTCTCCTTTTTTTCTCTCTCCACAACCAGGTTCATCTAACTCCAAATCCCCAGCATCCACTGTATCCCTATATTCCCTAACTGCTGAGATGGGAACTGTTAGTATGTGCTTACTGTGTCCAGGGGCCTGGACCAACACACATCACACAAAGTTCACCCCTCATCTCAGGGAAGTGGGCTCGATGATAATTCCATCTTGCAAGTGAGCTTTGGAACTAGGGTTTGGTGGTGGGTAAAAGGGAGAAAGGGCTGAAATGCATGGGGGGTGAGGCCCAGATGTGGGTGGAACAGATCCTGCATGTAGTGGGCAGCGTGTCCTGAACTCCCTGTCTTGCAGCCGAGCCAGGGCACTGGGCTCCCCCTCCTCCGAGTACTGGTGACCTGGAGGCCCAGGCCCTCCTTAGGGATGTCCACCAGCCTCAGCCTCCTATGCTCCTGAAAGGTGAGTCTTCTCACATGACCCACAGCCTGCAGGTTGCCCTGACTGAGGCCCACACACGGCAGCCCCCTGGGAGGACCTGTCTGGCTCAGCTCCCCCAGCCCATGCCAGCGGAACTCAAGCATGGTCACCAGACTTCCCTTCAAGCCACACTCCGACAGCCAGTGCCCCCAAATTTTCCCTATTTGTCTCTAAGCCCTGATACCCTTTTTCTCCTCCACAGCCAATGCAAACCCTTCCAACCCTCTCTGTGCAAGAATCTACTCACTGGGCCAGACGGGATGTCGCAACAAGTCTCCAGCTCTGCATGTCTGGAGTCACAGTAAATTACAATCCTCTGTAGGTCAAACTAGGAAGGAACACAGAGAGAGAGGATGAGCTTCAGGGACTTTGAAAAAGCCTCCAGGGTGTCAGACAGGCCCTACTCAGGTGTCAGGCTCACTTACTTCCGCCTCAGACTCCCTCCCAGCCTTGCTCCCCTGCAGGACTTCATAGGGCGCCCGCGCATGACCTATGCATCCCCCTCCCTGTGTGTAGAGGAGGCTCAGGTGTGGGCTCAAGCCTAAGTGTCCTTCCTCTCTACCTCAGCCATACACAGGCACATACTCCTCCCTCTCCACCTCTGGCTTCTGATGAATCTGTATCAGCTTTTGCACCCCTGAGACAAAATACCCAACACCCATGATGTAAAGGAGGAGAGCTTTATTCGGCTCAGTTGTCAGTGAGTTCAGACATGGTGAGCTGGCTCCAAGAGGGAAACAGCATGGCAGAAAGACATGACGCAGGAAAGTTGCTCACCCCATGATAGCCAGGAGGCAGAGACAAGGGAGGACCCAAAAAGGAAGATATACCATCCAGAAGTATGCCTCAGTGACACGCCTCCTCCAGAGCCCCACTTCTGAAAATGGGAGACTCTTGGGGGGCATTTTCAATCTGAGCCATAATAGTCAGCTATGACTAAAGTAATGGTGCATCCTTTCCCCTTCCAAGAGCAGGTTATAGAGACCCCGGCTTCTGCCTTGCTTGGGGGCCTTCCTTTCTCTTCTTCCCTCTCCTTTTCCTCTCTCTTCACTCACCCTGGGGATACCAGCTGCCCTGTTTCAAATGGCTCCATGGACAAGATTTTATGCACAGAAACTAGTGTCTCCAAAAAATTGATTGGCAAAGAGCAGAGCTCAGCGCTCCCCCAGAAGGCTGCCAGCAGCCACCTGAGGGAGCTCAGAGTGGGTGGGTCAGTCTTACCAGAGTGCTGAGATGACTGCAACACTGGCCAAAAACTCAATAGTATATTCCTGAGAGATCTGTGTGAGCCATCCAGCTAAGCCACCCACCCCCAATTCCTGAATCTAAGAAATGATAAATGCTTGTGGTTTCAATCCCTTTTTATTGGGGGAGGGATGGGGTAATTTGTTATGCAGCCACAGTAACCAATACACCTCGAGCTACTGCTGAGAGGAGTTCCCCAGGCTGCCTTTTGTGCCACATCTGCATAGACAGCAGACTGTAAGGTTACTGCATGCCTGTGTGTCTGTCTCATTCTGGATTCCCAGTCCTTGAGAGCAGAGATGGGATCTTGAGCACCATTGTTTTAAGCAGGTAGCTGAAGTTGGCAGCAGCACAAGGAGGAGCTGGCCAATTCAGGCTGCTTATGCAGCTCCAGCTCACCTCCAATCCACACTTACTTTCCCTTCCTCACTGACCCAGACCACCGATGCGCAGTGAGCTCTTCCTCCCACGTGCTCTGCACACATGTGTTCCCCTCTACCCTTGGCCCACTTCCCACCTCGTCACTACTAGCTAAGCCCAGGGCCCTATCCCCCCAACACTACCCTGTGCCTCTTAGCAGCACCTGCCAGGGCACATCACTGTGTGATTCTCCCTTCACTCCAAACTCTGTTTCCTCTGCAGGAGCATCAGCTCTGCAAGAGCAAGGCCCCTGACACACAACGGATGTGGCAGAGGTACGGAACTAAGGGCAGAGTGAGCTTCAACCTCATGGACTTGAGCTGAATCACTAAAGAGCCCACAGCAGTCTCCATGGGCCACACAAAACTAAAGTGGAAGATAGACAAGAATTCTCCAGCACCCTCTCCCTATCCAGTGCTTTCTGGTTCTCTGCCTAAAGACAGAATCATGGCTTTAGGATTTGCGGGCATAACCAGGGTAAAACAGCAGCACAGTGAAGTCCATGAGGCCAACCCCTATCCACCAGGAAGACCACCTGGGTTTGTACTGCCGAGAGTGAGATTAGCGTGCTGGGTAGAATGGAATGAATAGCTGAGACCTAGAATGCATCCAGAAAGGAATCCCTCCAGTTCCTGAGAGGGGTTCCTGGTCCTCAGCCTGGCCAACTCCCACTCTCTAGATCTTGGAGGGAAACAAGAGGCATGAGGACATGTGAAGAGAAGGAAGGGCATCTCTGAGAATAATAGCAAAGAAGTTTTCAAATCTCAAGCCTCCCCAGCAAGCTCAGCCTTGGGTTTCTATGCTCCCCCAGCTTTACGATGGATAGCAGCCTGGACGCCCAGCAGCTCTCTGCCACTGCCCTCCTACAGCAGTGAATATGGAACATGCTTATTTCAGCTGGTGTCCACCTGTCTCCCTGCACATGGCCCTGCCCACATCCACGCCTCCTTCATCCTTCCTGGCAGGGCCGAGCCCCAGTGCCTCTTTCCCACCCACCATCCTCTCCTCCTATTTCCCCACTCTGCACAACCCTAACCTTCACTCTCCCACTTCAGCCTTCCCAGTCCAGCCACACTCACAGCTGACTCCCAAGCCTGTGCAGGTTGACACTGGGCTACTTCCTGCATCCTCACCCCATACTTATGCTCCCACCATCATGAGATGCTGCTGATGCCAAGCTGGTCTACTTCATGGCTCCACAGAAACATCAATCTCCTGCAGGGCACATCCCAAGAGGCACCTCCTCCAGGAAGTCATCCTATGTGCTCCTTTTAATCCTCCCCCACACTCCCTGCTCATTTAGGTTGGATTCTTCTCCTCTGGGATTGGTAATGCTGGTTTGCACTGTGAACTGTATGTAGCAACACTGTATGAGGGTCTCTTCCATAGAGGATCCAGGTTCCTTAAAGTTAACATCCTTCTCCTCCCACTTAGCACACATTACTGAACTTCTACAGGACTCCAGGCAGAAGAACAGGGGTGCAAGACAGAAGCAGCAACCTCTCTATGGGGCTAGCACTCTTCCAGGCAGGTGCGATATGGCTGTGGCTCACACACACCAACAGGTGTTCCATTAACACCGTTGAGCTGCAGGAAGGACTAGGCTGCCATTCACAGGACTCAGGATCTGGGAGTTATATCTCCTCTTTGTCCTTGTCCACACCTGGATAATCTCAGTTACTGGAAGCATATATATTTTGTGATTGTGTAGTTGTCTGTACTTTATAGAACTCACCCAAGCACTCACAGGGCCTTAGTCCCAGGATGCCTCACAGATACTAAAATCTGAGAGTGCTCAAGCCCCTGGTGTAGAAGGACAAGAATTTGATCTTGCTGTTCTTTACAGGTTCTACTATCCCCAGTGCTAGAACAATGCCTGGTACACAGCTGGTGCTCAATATACACATGATGAATGGCTGAAGAAATAGCTGGATGGTGGACTGAATGGATGAACGAGTAGTGGTAAATTTGGGCTCCAACATGAGTCAGCATCCACCATTCTCAGTTCAAGGTGATGACTTGATAAACATCACATGCAAATGTGGCGGGCAACAGGGTCACCCAGCACCTAAGCCTCCACCCTGGGGCCTCAGTACTCACATCGATGGGCACACTGTCATAGAGGCGCTTGCCGATCACTGTCTTGCCCTGGATGTCGATGTTCTCTCTCTCCTCAATGGGCAGCGTCTGCACCAGTGCACAGTCAATATACAGGGAGACATTCTGGGCCTGGATGCTCAGGGCCAGCTTGTGCCAGTCCCGGTCAAAGAGGACACTGACACGGGGACCTCGGAAGACCACCCTAACGGCATCCTGCATAGCACCCACGGCATTGTACTCCACTGCCTTGTTCTCGCCGTCCAGCCGGATGGAGACCTGCAGGGGACAGGACCAGATATTCCCTGAGTGAGTCCAAGTGGGAACAGGACAAGGAGGGGACTACAGAGTCAGAGCTGGGTCAGATCTAGGCTGAGACTCTGCCAACCGGCCAACTGCTGTGTAATTTCAAGCTGGTAGCATCATTCTCTGGGCTCTTGCTCAGCATAATGGCATCATGGCCACTTTGCAGGTTGCTCTAAGCCCTGTGCTAAGTGCAATCACTAAACCCATGAATCCAGGGGTCCCTGACTGGGAGGGGCTGTGCAGATAAAAGAGGTTTTATGAGACGGCAAGAAGGACTGGAGGTGTAGTGAGACCAGCTGGAAGTCTTAACTAGTTCCAGAGTCTCTTAAGACCCTTGGCTGGATAAACCAAATGCATCCCCTGGCCAGATACCAGATACCAGATACCAGATACCAGTCTGCAACCCCATCTGTTAACTTGTACTGACTTTCGTCTTGGGGACAAAGCTGAAGCCTGAGCAGAGTAAAGTCCCTGGATAGCAAGAGACACAGCTCTGCAAATGCCATGAAAGAGGAGAACCCAGACTATGGGGGTGGTGTGGACTCATCCACAAGAATGTTATGGCACGTGCCCAGTCCCACCCCACCAGACTTGAGAAAGTGGAGAAGCAAACCCATGTAACTGGAGAAGGAATTGGATGGGAGCACAATGAGCTGCATGCTGTCCAGAAAAATGTTCTCTGCAGAAGAATCTTGATTCCCACGCTCAGGAAACTGGGTCTCTGGTCAGGTCACACCGAAATGCGTGTGCCTCTCAGTGTGCCCAGGGATGCTACAGAAAATGTATGTATCTGTCTGTGCCAGGGGATGCTACAAAAGAATGATTCAGCAGGACTAGCTGATGGGGACTGGCCAGCTGAGCACATGCTTAAAAGTATCAATTTGGGAGCTCACCTGCCTGGGTTTCAATCTCAGCTCTTGATCTTATTACTTGTGAGAACTCAAGCAAATCGCTTAACCTCTGTATGTTCAGTTTCTACCTCTGTGAGATAATAATAGCTCATCCCCATCTACAGGGAGGTGATGAGCATGAAATGAACAAAGACTGGTGAGTTGCTGAGAGCACCTCCTCCACCACATAGAGAGCAGATCTAGGTTGGTGAGCAATGTGTGCTAGCGCAGACCCCAAGGGAGGAGGCTCTGACTATGACACTGATGTGATTGCTGGATACATATACAGGCTTTTGTTTTATTTAAGCCCCACATGAAAATTTAGACAGCGTTCCCCAGCTACAGTTAAATGACATGTGCACACAGTTTATTTTCCAGGAGATGACAAAGGTACGGCTGCTCTATACCTGAGAACAAAAGGATGTAGAATAGAAAGCAGTGCTGCTTTCAACTCAAACCAACAGGCTGCAGTGGTGGCCGGGATTCTGGGACCTGACTTTCTTTACTGCACCATTCTTCCTTACAGAAATTAAGAGCCAAAAACACACTCTAGACAGGTGAAGACAGCATTTAGAGCCTGGATGAAAAACCCCAGGAAGAACTGCTGCAGTCATAAGAAGGAATCTACTCATGAGAAAATTCTATGGTGTCAGACACTGTACTGGCTGCTTTCTCAGACATTATTATATCGGATTCTTCTGCCAGCCATGCATCATAGGCATTCTCTATTTTCCACTTTCCAGCTATGAAAACAAGGACTCTCAGAGCCCACACCCCAAAAGCAGGAGGCACAAGATGTGCCAGTTCCAGTGCTACATCACGAAGCTATATGGTGCATACTGCCAACAAGGCAGGTGCCACTGGACACCGTAGACGGTGGCCACTTCCTAGTTATTCAGAAAGTCCCAGAGGATGGAGACTATGTTTCTTTCCTTCTCTCAGAATACCTGGTCCTGGGCTATCACTGGGAAAAGATGTTGGACCCAATGGGTCCTGCAACTCTACCCTGTGGCTTCTCCAAGGCCCATACATGAGTGCCCTGGAAAAAATACAGTGGCTACCACCATCCCCTAAAAAAGCAAATGCAGGCTCTGAGCCCATGGAAACAAGACAGCGCCAGTACCTGGGGGATGCCATACTGGTCAATGACCTGCCAGATGTACCAGTCTTCTTTTCGAGATATTTTCCGCAACCGGAAGGTGGTGACAAAGGCATACTCATCAGGGAGACCTTGGGGAAACACATCTCTGTGGAGAAACAAAGTCAGGTTACACTGGGTTGTGTGAAGGCAGTAGAGATCAGGGAAGGAAGCCCAGGCACCCTATCAGCCACTGAGGCCTGCCAACATCCCCTCTAAAGGATCTCCCCAGTACAACTTCTTGGGCTATACTGGCTGCCCTGCCTTGAGGCCAGAGCCTCAATGAGACCCACTGCAGACATTGTATGGCCCTGACTGTCTCCCTGCCCCACCCTAGCTCCTTCCAATCCCACCCTGCAGTGTTCATCTGTTTCTGGCTCTGCATCATCACTACTCTAAGGAGCCCCTGCCCCAGCATGCATGCAGTGGAGACTTCAGGCCTTCTCCTCTTTTTGTCTTGTTCCTGTTCAGCTAGCTGTTTTATCTTACACTGCTTTGCTTCCTGTCCCAGGTACCAAGATGCTATGGTCTCAGTGTGTGTGCCTCCCAAAATTCATGTATTGAAATCCTAACCCACAAGGCAATGGTGTCAGAAGGTAGGGCCTTTGGAAGATGGTTGGGTCATGAAGGTGAAGTCCATGATGGTTCGGATGCCCTTAGGAGCGGGGGGGCCCCACAGAGCTCATTCAGCCCTGCTGCCATATGAAACTACAGTGAGAAGACAACCCTCTACGAGTTTCTACCTTAGACTTCCCAGCTCCAGATCTGAAGAATAAATGTCTGTTGTTTGTGAGCTACCCAGACTTTGTCACAGTAGCTGGAATGGATCAGAGTACAGGACATCCTCTTCCCTCCACCAGACCCTGGCCCAACAGGTCTGCACGCCCAGACCCTCACTTGTGGCATCTGTGACTCTCTGCTGCTCTACTCCAGCTAGTTTTGGAACTGCCCTTTTTTTTTTAAACTCTATCATGAAAACTGTCAGTTTCCTACTATGGAGAGCCAAGTCCTCTTCCATGATCCAAGCTCCCAGCCCTCTGTGCCTCCAGAGAGCATACACAGGCCAGCTGTGCTTCATCTCCATTCACATCATGGACAGAGCCCCTGAGCTCCCTCCTGCCTCTGAGATCAGCATTCGTCCCCCACCCTAGTGCCACAACAAGTCCTCCCTAGACACTGCATTCTTAGTGGCTGTCTGCCCCATCTCATCTCCCAGCCCTTGCAAATGGGGTTCTGCAAAAGTTACCTACACACACTTCCACTTCCCTATAACTTCCCCATTTGCTTAACTAGTAGCCACCTGACCTCTTCCCATCCATTCTCCCCACATTTTCTTGTGAAGTTCCCTGGAAGGAAACATGGACAAATCCCTGTCCCCATAGCACTTGCCAAGGTGCCCACAGCATGGCGAGCTCCCCATAAATGCTGCATAAAACTGTCTTCATCGTGGTTCCATGGAGAAACCTTATTTTCCCCAGCCCCAGTGAGGGTCTGGTTAATTTTCCTAGAGGACACATCCAGGACAACACTGACCTGGGCACCAGCTGGTACACCGCAGGTCAGTCACCTGGCAATATCTCTTGGCCCCTCCCACCCCAGCTGTGATAACAAAAATGCTTTCAGATACTGCCAGTTTATAGGGGCCATATTTTCCCTGACCGAGATGGCTGACCTAACCTACACTTAAAATCAAGCCACAAAGAGTTTAG
The DNA here is from genome assembly GCF_000276665.1 of Chinchilla lanigera. Classification (NCBI taxonomy): domain Eukaryota; kingdom Metazoa; phylum Chordata; class Mammalia; order Rodentia; family Chinchillidae; genus Chinchilla; species Chinchilla lanigera. Next base: position 12,802,546 of record NW_004955461.1, read on the forward strand.
CTTATTTTTCTGTAGTGTTTCCTAGGTTAAGTATACTGTTCACACATATAATCTCATTTGATATAAGAAATGATCATTTGATATAAAATTCTAAGAGTCATTTTTAAAATGAGGACTTATTGAAGCTTAATCCAAGCTGGACACAACATTTGCATGTACATCTCATTTCTTCCTCGAAAGAAGTCATGAAGAAGGTGTTCTGGGGGGCTGGGGATTTAGCTCAGCAGCACAGCGCCTGTCTGGCAAGCGCAAGGTCGTGAGTTTGATTCCTGGTACCAGAAAAAAAAACAAAACAAAAAAGGTGTTTTGTTCCTCCTACTACAGGTGATGGCACCAAGGCTATGCTGGGCAGACTCCTGAAAACTTGCAGAGTGTCACACCCAGAAGACCAGGATCCACAGCTCTTTTCTTAGCCATCAGCTGACAGAAACTTCATTCATTCTGCAGAATTTGGTCACGGTAGAGCTGGATACTGCACCGGGGCAAAGGGGCGTCTCTGGGGACAAATGGCATGGATTTCTCCCTTAGAGGAGGTGGAATTCATCTGGCCAGACAGCCAGGAAGAGAAGTGGGAAGCGTCTGGCCTCCTGGTTCTTAGATTTACATGTCCTTAGGGACACTTCTTCTGACTACAAAAGACCAATCTTCTGTGATTCTCAGCTCACAGATCCACGTAGAAGTGGCCTTAGTGTCATGCTGTGAGCCCAGAATTTCACCCAGGATCACACCCAAGCAGAGCAATCAGGGGCATCACACACGACATTTGTGCTTCCTTCAGAATTCAGAGACAGCCTGGTCACTGCCCACATGAGAAGATATCCCAGCCTCCATCCAAAGACCCGGGCTTGGTAGCTGCAGAGAAATATTTTGCTTCATTTTTTTCTTTATTTCCTGAGTGAATGCAACTGTGTTCCTATTTTCTTTCTTTTTATACTTTTGGGATACAGCCATAGATACACACGTCTGTACACCCTAAGATATATGTAACATGTGTACATACCTAAGAAAATGTCACATTAATCCAAGAGATAAAAAGGTCATCAATTGAGAAAATCTAGGTAAAGAAAATGCCTTATTGCAACCCTTTCCCAAAATAATACAGCAGATTATAAGATTACAGGGCAAATAACATGGGTTTGGGTTTTGAGGAGCTCAGTTTGAGGTCAACCTCCACTTCCAACAAACAGGGAGATTTTGAAAAGCTGCTGTCCCACTCAGTCTCGAATGTTGCACCAGGTCAATGAGAATAATGCCTGCTTTGTTCACCTCATTGTATTTCAGTGAGAAATAACCTGGATGAGATGTGTGAAATGCATTCTACACATTAAACAATTGAGAAAAATGTCAATATTCAAAGGGACATCCCTTTTCAGTTATGAATAGAATTAACCTGCAAATTAAATTAAGTGTATGTATATGTTATAAGTTTCAATGCATTAGCAATTAAAGGGAAACCGTTCTTTCTTGAAATTTCAGTGCTTTATCAGTTTGATTTCTTCCTGTAGTTTTACCATTAAAACAAACATGAAACCATATGGCAGTCCTTCCTGTGGACAACTGTCAGCATCTCATGAGTCCAAATTCATCACCCAGAGCTGGGTCTGACCCTCTGCTCCATAGAGCAGTGCCTACAGCAACTGCACCTTTGATCCAGGTGGCTCAAAGGAAAGAGGAACCTCTAGCCAATAGGAAGAGCCCTAGGTTAGACCCTGCCCTTCGTCCTGGGCAACGTCTGCTTTCTCCCTGCTTTGTTCTATTCTTTATTGCATTTTCCTTTAAGACGAAGTCACCTAGGATCTTTGTGTGCTTTAGTATAAGCAGTATGATAGGTGAATTAAAAAGGGGAGTGAAAGAAGACTGGAGGCTGGACTCTACTCATCCTTGGGCACCACCAGGGGACCAGGAGACAGATAACAGCATTGGCTGAATCTCTGCATAGATATAGAGCAACCAATGCTCAGTGTCTTTAAAGCCAGCTGACATTCATCACTGCCTCCCTTTCACAGGTGACAAAATGAGGCTCAGAGAGGAAGAAACTTGCCTTGTTTTCTTTCTGCAAAATCGCAGTGACGAATGCAGACACTGAGCCAAAGGTGAGATGACCTCAGGGTGTCACACAGTGCCTGATACATGACTTAAGTGACTGCACATGGGCAAAAATCCAAACTCTGTGACCTGGTGCTCGACATCCACCTTGGACAGCTGGAATCTGACACAGCTCTTTCATTCACTGCTGCCTGACTGACTCATTCTCTCGGCAAAGGGCAGGGAGTTCCCCGCCAGGACCAAGACTCAGCTCTCTCCGGAGTTTCTGGACCCTATCCCAAAGGACTCACTGCACAGATGCCCAGTGGGTCTGCTGTGTGCAGGAAGACAGGCTGTAAAAACAGTGGACTGGGGGAGACCTGGCTTGGACGGGGAGTCCAGGGACAGTATCCTGGATAGCAAAATGATGGAACTGCATTCTGCAGGAGAAGCAGAGGTGTCCCAGGCAGAGGGAAGAGCTGGGACACAGAAGGCTGCCAGGACCTAGGGCCACAGAGGTGGATGAGGGAGGCCTGGGGATGAGCCAGGAGACCACACAGCCAGGTGGCCAGATCACACCTGGAGCCTTCCCTATCTGTCCCACCTCAGTTTGAAAACACCTGGAAGCAACTCAAGAATTTCAAGATGGAGCAGAGGTGGCCTCACACACTATCGGTTTTGTTTTCAACTGATCTGTCTGTGAGGAGGAAAGTGGAGCATTTGCTTGGCTCGTTATCCCTTGACTGGAGACACAGCGGGTAACAGACACTGGAAAACCTCTGTATCATATCCTCTTAACTAAGGTGCAAGGCAGGACAGCCAGCTCAGGTGGAAAACAGGAGGAAGCTAAGCCATAGATAATGTGTTCATTTCAGGCTCCCAATCAGCTCCAAAATAGTCTCCATGGGTCAAAACCCTACCTGATTCTAGGAGGTGCTGTGTGTGGCCAATCTCCAATAGGTGCATGTACCTGTGACCATAAATGGTTATGAAACAGTGGACTGCTAGAAAAGGACATACCTGAATGAATGATTAACGCCAAACGTATATGGAAAGATGAGTGTAGAAGGGCCAAAGAATCATTACAGTCAATGACAATAGAGGGGTATAGATATAGGTTAAATCCTCACTCAGTGGCCGAGTTGCTTTCCCTTACTGTGACCTCCCTAGACAAGGCTCAGTGGGGTATGCCCCAGCTCAGTGCCCAGCCAACCCCTTCCTGCACGGTTCCAAAGCATTCAGAGAGGGCCTGCAAAAGAAGTGACCACTCACTCGGTCCTCTGCACCACAGGAAAGGATCCCATCCGCACATAGGAACTCTGAGCTCCATTCTCTCGCTTCCCCAGGATTTCCTTCACACTGAAAAGATCCATCAGGTCAAAACCTGCACAAAGAGAAGAGGTAGGAGTGCATGTGGCAGAGAAAAATATGTACCAGAGACAAAGGAGCAGCAAATTACTTCTGCAACGACAGCTTCCTCTACCTGTCCCAGGGGATGGGTATGTGACAGAAGCAGTTCAAATATTCATGGCGGAATGGGTGAATACAGTGAATGTTTAAATATTTTAAAATTATTACAGTAGAAGACATACCGCCATTAATCCCTCTCAAAATACTTCCAATGCACTCATCCCCTCCTTCTTGCCACGTTTTGAAGTAGTCCTGGAAGTCCTTGTTCTTGAGGGTCTTTACTTGAGGGGTTGTGGTGACCTAGAGGTCTTGAATCAGCTCCAAATGCTTACCTTTCATGGTCATTTGGACTCAGGAAGAGTGAGAAGTTGCACAGTGCCAGATCTGGTGAAGTGAAGAAGGCCTCACCATAAGGTTTTAATGAGCCTGCCTTTCCATTGGATGAAACTGGGCAGCAACACTCACCATAGTTGTGGTCATACATCATAAAGATAGTCATGGAAGAGGACCCGAAAAACTGCTTCAGAGAGTGGCAAGAAGAACACGATAAGTATGCTCAAGTGAAGGGAGTATTTTGAGGGGAATTAAAGACAGTACGTCATTTACTGTAATATGTTTTTATTTAGGAATACATTATTTTGTGATCAGCTGTTATAAATTCAGGGAGAAGATAAACAGGCATGGGATACAGTTTCAACTTTTCTTCCAGGGAAAAGGCTGCCTTTCCCAGTGGAACAGGGGCACTGAGAATATCCTGGGTCACAGTCCAGCATAAGACACATGGCAGGTGTCCTGATTGTCTCCTGCACAGGGGTCTTGGTTCTCAGAAGCTCAAACGCTGCCCTGGCTCTGCAGGCAAACCTCAAGATAGGGCTTTTCTTCCTGTATCCACATTTTTGCCTTTCATCTGGACTTTGCTTGGATTCTAGTACAGCAGCTTTGACACTGCCTACTTTGACAGGAAGAAACATCAGGAGGAAGAAAACTCTCTTCATGACATTGCATTCAGGAGAAGCATTTATATTTTGTTTTGCTTTCTCATAACAGAGGACCTAAAAGTCATTTTCAGTGAAAAAGTAATGGACCGGTCACGGGCTCTGGACCTGGCCAAATGGTCAGGTCAAGGAATGGGCTTTAAATCTTCTTAGTCATAAATGTGTGTGTAGAAGTCCTGCTTGTATAAAGAGGGTAAAATGCCTAAAACACAGGGCTGCAAGATGGTATGGGACACTGAATATGCACCCCTCAGCAGGTGGCAAGAAACACAGAAAGCCAGTCTATTTCTAGGAACCATTCCCCACCAGTAGCAGCACCCCCACTTCCCCATCATGGTTGCTTTGACAAAGTTGTGCAGGCTGAGCTAGTCCAGCGAGGTGACAGAGCCTGCAGACCAGGTCCTCAGAGCACCCTGTGGACAATCCCTGCTCTGGAGGCTGACAGTGTGATACAGTGCTGACTTGTGACCCTGTAACTAGATGAGCCTTGGGGCCCTGAGAGAGCTCCCAGCAGTGTGAGGGAAGCTGTGTGAGGGTTGGCACAGTGGTACCTGACCCATAGACTTTAGGAAAAGTCCCTCACTATCTCTAGCATTCTCATCTACTCCCATAAAAAATAAGAAAGGTATTTGCAGGATTTACATTATAATGATCAAAGCCTCTTCTGCTAAATTCTGTCCAAAGAGATCATTTATCCAGTTAACAACTACTTTTGAGACCCTGCTCTGTGCCAAGCCCTGAGTAAGAATGGTCAGGGAAGGAGCGGGTTAGCATAAATGGAACACTACGCCTTTGCTGTATCACCTTACACAGGTTGACTACCATCTCTGTGCCCTTATTTCGATTGTTTTAGAATGTGCCTCATAGAAGTGCTGTGAAAATTAAACACTATGCCACAAAACTCTTCATACAGTGCCTGACATAGGAGGTGTAATCAAAGTACAGTGATACCTCAGTCCATGAACTTAACTCTTTCCACAGTTCTGGTGGTTTATATACTTGCAATTTCATTGCTACCAGAATGGTGGGAAGAACGAAGTTTGTGAACCGAGTTAGCACTGTGTACAGTGAATATTTAAATAAAAACCATTTGCTAGAGTAAAAGACTCATTGCCATTATCAATGGCAATATTCACCCTCATTTCCACACACTTATCCCACCTTTCTTGCACTTTCTGAAGCGGTTCTGGAAGTGCTCTTTGTTAGTGTCTTTACGAGGTATGATCAAAAATACAGTAAGGGTGAAGGATGTAGCTCAGTGGCATAAGCGCTTGCCTGGCAAGCATAAGGTCCTGAGTTTGATTCCTGGTATCCCACCAAAGAATACAGTAAATGCTGCTGCTGAGACCATCCAGCAGAAAAGTAGGCTGCTAAAAACAATAGGATATGTCCTCACCCACCTAACAGTATTTACCAAGTCTGGTGCTGTGCAATTTCTAGCTCTTGCACAAAGTCAAAATGACCACAAAAGGTTTTGAATCCATTGGAGACAGGAGGCAGCCATGACTGTACAACTAAAGACACTCCAGAAAGAGGACTTTCAGAACTGTTTCAGAACATGGAAAGAATAATGGGACACCTGTGTTTGAAGTAAAGGGGAGTATACTGAGAAGTGCTTTGGCACCATGTCTTCTATGGTGATATTATTTTTAAATGTACACACTCACTATATTTTTTTATCATACCTCATCCAGTAAACAACCAATAGTTTGTATATGGACAATTTTCTCATCGTAAAGATCACAACATCCTATGCCACTAAATTCTGTCCATGGATGTGCCGCATTCCTCCCACACCCGGGGCTACGCTGCTGCGTGCTGCTCACTGGGTGCTCTGGGGAGGCAGCAGGGAGACAGAGCAGGGCTTGGGGAACTGGAGCTTGGTGGAAGGACTATGGGGGAGAGAAGCTGCTGTGCAGATGCTGGATGCCACTCTGGGCGTTCAGGACGGCAAACAGCACTGAGTTTGACAGAACAGAGCTGGAGCAGGGAATGGGGCTCCTCTTGGCAGGAGACCACTCCCTTCCCCAGTGCAGGGTCCTGGGACCCCTGCCCCCACATGTCCCCACCTGCTAGCCATCAGGGAAACCAGTCAGTCTTGCTGAGCCTAATTTCTCCATGTGCCAAATGGAACACTGAGTCGGCACTCTAGGTACCCCTTTGGAGTCCCCCACCTGGCAGAGTTCCAATGTGCCTCTCGTGCTGCTCTGAGAATGAGAGATGACACCTTGAAAGATCACTTGGAGCTTCATCTTTTTCTTCCTGGTGCTGGGGGTTGACTGCTAGGCCTCACTCATGCTAAGCAGCGCTGAGTTACACTCCAGCCCGAGCACTACCAGGAACACAGTGAGCGCTCACTGAAAGCAGGATGTTCTGTAACCCTTGACCCTGAATGAAGGCATGGACGCTCCCCTGTCCTGTGGGGAGCCCTGAGCAAACATTCACAAATACTCTCCAGCTTCTGGCAGGGTAGAGGGCAGCTCCTCCCACTTTGCCAAAGAACTGGATCCCAGGTAAGTGGGGAACATGCAACAGGTACTTGTCACATTCAAGAGAAACCAGGGCACACTGGGTACCCACAGACTCGGAGCTGGGTGGTTTTAAGGACGTTATCTGATTTTGTTGAGCCCAGTTTCTTAACTGGAAAACTAGAGGGTATAACGTCCTGCTTGACTTTGATGAGATTTAAGGTGACAACTAACACAATGCCCATGCAGATGCCAGCACCCAGGCATTGTTCACATGGTGCTACCAACTCTCCCTGAGGACTCCAGAGGAAACTTGGAAACTCGTTCTCTGAAGGGTTCCTTGATGCCTTTTACCTGATGCCTTATGATGGGAGGCTTATACCTTGATGACAGCTCTGCTACTTCTGTCAGAGCATCACTGCTACCTACACTATATAGCCAGGATCCAAGAAGGAGCACATCCAGAGCAGGCTCCACTCCAAAGGGAGGAGTCTTGAGAACTCCCCAAGGGATGTCCAAGCTGTGAAGCCAGTGGCACTAAGCTGAGGAAGACACCCACTGAATGATACAGACAGAAGCCCTCTTTACTCTGGAGCTGGATAGCCTGGCACAGCCCCCTGCACACTTAGAGCAGGGAGCACTTGGTGCCCCAGGAACTGAGGTCCAAGCAGCACCCGCAGTCAGTGGTAGAAGGCACCTGCAGTTCTGGGCTTTCAGCAAACCTGCCTGGAGCAACATTTGGGTCTTGGTGAGCCACAGGCAATAGGGACCTTCCACAGCCCAGAAAGCTGTGCCTGTACCTGGAGTGCCCCAGTGGGGCTGGGGAGCCCTGGGCAGGTGGGGGGCTGCAGCCTAAGGGTGGGGGAGATGGACCCAGAAGACCCTGCAGGGCCGTGAGGCTCTGGACTCCAAGGACTGATGCCAAGCGGTAATGGGCACTGAGCTTGATAGGATCCGACTGTGTCCCAGAGAAAGGCAAACTAGGCAGAAATGGTCTTTGCAGCTGGCCCAGCACTAGTCAGTAGTGTGGTAGATGTCCTGTTGGTGCCATGGGTGAGGGTGTGCCCTCCACCAGGGGCTGCTGCCTCCTGGACAGAGGAGGATTCCAGGCATCACCAGGGTGAGATGAGGGTGGAGAGGGTGGGGCACAGCTCAGGAGCAACTCCAGTTTACACGCATTATCAAACACTGGTCCTGACGTAAATTCAGACTCAGTGTCCACGGCCTTGCTGAGATTGCCAGCCCTTCCAGCCTGTTTCTGCTCTGTGCAGGGGCTAACCACAGGCACATCACGGACTGTTCGAGGATGCCCTCAACACAGCCTCTAAGGGTGGCGGTGGGGGTGGCGGCAGGAAGTGTGTCTCCCTCTCAAGAGAGGCTCAAGGGGACCTGAACAGGTGCCCTGCTTTCCAAGGGAGCTGTGAGAACCCAGATCACACCATAAATGAGGTGAACTCATGCCGCAGAGCCTCGTGAGAATCAGGAATCAGAGATCAGAGCCCTGAAGCCAGCCTGTTCCTCATGTGCTGTCACTACAAAGGGCGGTCTGAATCTACAGTAGCATGTGCATGAGAAGCAAGCGTGCTCTGTGCTGTGGTTCCCCTTGCATTGGTTCCAATGCATACAAAGCAAAAAGTTGAACATTACAAAGTTTTAGACAACAAACAATTAACTAGGGGCAGCAAAGGGTACCAAGGAAAAAGATGAATCTCCAGGAATAAATCAGGGTCAGAAAAGGAAAAATGTTCCTGAGATGAAGGGATGGTGATGTAAGGTGTTGTGTGATAAAGCAGCAATTGTTCAGCTCAAAACTCACAAGAGGCACCTCGGTGCCACCCCAGAGTCCACTAAACTGTGGAGACACTGGTAGTGTCCAGGATGTACTGACTTGATACACCTGCTCACCAGATGGAGCCTTGGGATGGGAAGAGGCCAGATGACATTCAATTTCTTATCCTTAGCAGCTGGCAACATGCTGATATCCTTTCGTTCAGATACGTACACACCCAGTAGTGAGATGTCTGGTGCACACTGGGGCATTAGTACTCACTGTCCTTTGGCTCCAGGAGATGTATACAAAATAAGTTGTTTGGACTGGAAAGAAGTAGGAGGAGCAAGGTAATTGACACAGACTTGCACATGGAGTATCAAGCAAAGCATGAGAGGTATCAGGCCAAAATATTTATGTCAAAATGCATCTAGTACCAAATTTGATGAGTTTCAAATTAAGGGAGTATCTAGATATGACTGCAGTTAACAATAAGTTATTGTAGACATCTGAAAATAGCTAGAAGTTTGGATGCTCCAACACAAACACATGATAAATGTTTAATACCTATGCAAAGCACCCTGAGCTAATCATGTCATACTGTATACACGTGTCAAACATACTATACTCCAAAATATGTATAATCATCATGTATCAATTTAGAAATTTTTTTAAAAGTCTAGTGCTTTAGTTGTTCCTTCGGAGGCACTACTTATGGAAAGAGAGAAGGGAAGAAGAAAGGAATTTAGCAACCCATCATTAAGGGCTTTCTTTGTATTAGATGCCTGTCTGGCTGCTCCGAATCCAATAAAGAACAGGGATCTTTGCTACTCTGGGACATCAGGAGTCCCAGTAAGGGGACAATGGCTGGGAATGAGGTTCGTAGGCTGGCTGTCCTGGCCAGTGGGGAAGTTTCAGTTTCTTTCTGCAGACAGTGAGGAGCTCCAGAGGGCTGTACCTCAGGCAGAAACACAGGGCTCCTCACTTTACAGTGCACTTGGAGAGCCATAGGGAGACCCGGGAGAACAAGTGTGCTAAGACAGGTGAGAGGAGGGACAGAAGGTGCACTTGAATTGTAGAATTTTTCAGGAGGTACAATGGGCAGTGTCTTAGTACTTTCCCCACTGTTGGAACAAAATAATGGACACCAGTACCTTAAAGGAGGAGAAGTGTATTTGGGCTTGCGGTTTTGGATGTTTCAGTCCATGTTTAGTCTGCTTAAACATGGAGACAGCAAAGTGGGAGGGTCTGGTGGAGCACTGCTCACATCATGGCGGTCAGAAGCAGAGAGAGAGGAGAGGAGCTGGGGAGGGAAAGCGCTTCCAGGTTATTCCCTAGTGAACTGTCTCTTGACCCTGCCTCCTAACAGCAAATCAATTATATGACCCCCATGATTCAATCACCTTTCAAAAGGCCCACCTATGACCTCCTGAGGCCTGCGGGGGACATTCTTGATCTAAACCAGGACAGGCAGGACTTTAATATCTGGATATGGGGGTCCAGGTGGGAAGAGAAAGAATTCCAGGCCAAATTGCAGACCTGCATAGCCTGGAATAACAATTCTTAAACATCAAGAGCTAAGACCCAGGACAGTTTTATAACATTTTTAGTGGCTACAGATTTGAAGGATGGCCATAAAAGTTGAAAGGGACCCTCAGAAATACCAGTCAGATCCAACTACAGAGATGGGGAAACTGAGGCTCAGCGAGGTCAGAAGCTTGACACACAGCCACCTGGCTGGCAAGCAGCAGATCAGCCAAGGACCCCCTGCTCTATTTCTCTTGTCTGTTCTCGTCTCCATCTTTCTTATCCAGCCAAGACAAGGCCTAAAAAGTAGCCAGAGTCATTTTAAGGAAATGCATAGAGGTGAAGCTTTGGGGAGGTGCATTTTTTCCAGAATACAAAAGCTTCTATGATTACTCAGTGGCTTTTAAATTGGCAAGTCTGAGGCTCATCTCTCTCCATTACTCCCTCTTTAGCTTCTACACGGCTGGAATATTTTATCAGGGCCAACAATTATGAGAATAGACAGAAGACAAAGTAGGTCCTCTGTGCACACAGAGCTGTACAAACAGAGCATCTGCTCTGCATGCGGATGGAGGCCCACCTGGCAGTGCCATTCAGCTCCACGGAGCATCAGGACCCCAGGCACAGGACTCATAACAGAGAGTCTTGCTTCTATCCAATTGCCAAGCTGGCTTTTCAGCAGGACTCTACTCATATGCCCCGCACTAAAATATTTGTGCAATGTTCTGCATATTCACACATACATGCATGTGCACATACACACAGAGACACATGCCTGACCACAGGCACAGACATGTATGCATACACACACAGACACACACACACACACACACTTTCTGATTCTTCCCAACAAGAATCAATAATTCCTAAGTAGAATAAATGAAATGTTTGTTGCTCTTCAATCTGTAGAATGGCAGGGAAGGTTTAGACTCATTCTAAGTTACAGCTGACACAGGCAGACTCATTTGTTCATCTGTCTTCCTTTTTGCTTCCTCCTTCTTCCTTTGTTTCCTTCCATTCTTCCTTCCCACCCTTGATGCCATCTGCTTTTCTAACTCTCTTATCCAGTCATCCAACTTCCCATTCGCCTATTCACACCTTACATCAGGCTTACTCCTTTCATTCAGTTCATTCATATACCTATTTGTTCATTAGCACACGATCACTGAACTCCTTCTAAGTGCCAGGTACTGCTCTTTGCCTTAGGACACACAAAAACAGTTCCAAAATAAAATAGGCCCTGCTCTCGAGGAGCTCATTTGCTTGCTGGGGAGATAGACAGGGAAGCAAATAATCACATCTTCTGATTTGTTCCCAGGATTGGATGAAATGTTAAAAGAGCAGTTAGTGCCTCCACTGTGGCCTGAAATGATTTCTCATAGGTGACTGTTCAGTTGGACTGGGAGGGATGAGTAGGAGCCCAGTGTGGTGACAGGGACATGAAGCAGAAGAAATGCTATCAGCTAAGAGGAGCACTGCACCTTTCCGGACCATTAAGCAACCCAAGAGCCTTGAGAATATGCCAGGACTAAACAGACAGAACCCTTTGGGAAGGGCTAAGAAACACAGGGATTCTGAAAGCCAAGAAATTTGAGTGATAGGAAGTCAGCTCTTCATGCAGGGGAGGGACAGGACAGTGTGAGAAGGTGACACAAATGCTTATAGCAGTTATACGGATGCTATAGCAGTCCGGATGAGAGGCACAGTGTGCTGGATTCACAGGGCAACACCAAAGGGAGAGCAACTTTTGTTTCTACTAACTCTGCCACCCATGGAGTAGGTGGAAAGACAAGAAAGCGCTGTGCTCCCCAACTCTGAAGGCGCCTATGGGGAAGAGCTCCGAATCTGTGCACTCCTTTCGCCATTGCCCCATGGGCCCTGTGCTTCTCAAGGCAGGAAAACACACTAGCTTCTGACAATCAGGGTCACTTTGACCCAATCTGAATAAATTCCAGGAAATGAGCTGTCACATGGACCTGAGAATAACCCCATCTGAATCAGTGGAGCTGGAAGGTTCTACAACAAGTCTCTGTCTCAGGCTGCTCCCAGGAGTGTCAGCTCCCTGGCACACTCTTCACACTGTACACACAGGTATGATAACCCCCCAGCCGTTCTAGAAAACTATTTCAGGCTCCAAGATGTAGATGCTAGCAACCTGAAGTTCTGGGAACAATGACATGGCTGTGGCTGCCCAGCAACTCATCCTGTGCTTGTAAGACTTTCTGGCTGGGATAGGTGACAAGCAAATGGTCAAAACTGGACCTGAGCAGATGCAAGAGGCAGAGAAGGATCCTGACCAGCAGGGGTCAGTGAGAAAAACAAGGTTGATGTCCTGGGCATGGGGGATGGAAGAAACTGCCCTGAGTTCAAGCACTTAAGGAGCTTTGCAGTAAGTCTGGCCAAGGCAAGACTGATTAATGCCAGCATCATCAGGCTGTTGGGGACACAGACACAGCCACCCCACAGACTGCCCCACTCTGCTCCCTGTCATATTCACGTACAGAGTTTGCAACACTGCTGCGGCATCTCTCTCTGCTGCAGGCTCAGCTGCCATGTGACTCTTTGCTGTCCTGCTGTGGATTCACTCTCCCCTTGCTCCCAAGGGCCTTTATTTACTAACTTTCTTGCTCCTTTGCCCAAGTTTTTGCTTGTTCTCTCACCATCTCCTTTACAAATGCACTCATTCTGCTACATTATTCAATGACTCCTATAAGAGATCCCCAGCCTGCCAAATGGAAGGCAGTGAAGGGTTTTTACCCTGAGACGGATGGCTGCCATCTGCACTATCAGGATGTCGTAGAATGGTTGATAATGGTGCACAGGAGGCTACCCCTAAATTGATGAGTGTCACACTCAGGTCCAGCAAGTCCCCCAAAGCACAAGTGGGCGGTGTCTTTTACCTGTGATTTCCTTGGTTTCTCCATTGGTGTGCTCCAAGCGATCTCCTTCTACACGGACACTTGGACAGAGCACATCTGAGGAAAGAAAGCAAAACAGAAGCGAGTGAGAAAACATGGACCATGGACACCCTGTGACATATGACAGCAAATAGAGCCTATCGCACCTCCAGCACCAGGAGGAGCTGGTGTATGAGCTGATATCTCTGCCTGTGCTAATGCTTTTGTTTACTCCTGTCCTTGTTGAACACTGACTCTGCAAATATTTTGCTTTATTCTGGGGTAAAATAGGAACAAAGTATTGTCCCCATCTCAAAAGGACTCACAGCATCATCCACTACAAGAAGCCAGACATTAAAACCAATATTCACAACACAATGCAACAAGTGACAGACGTGGATAGTTGCTAGGGACTTAGGGCACGGGTAGGCCACCTACCCGCCAAAGACAGGAAACCTTTGCCAGAGAGGCTTTTCTTACAGGAATAGTGAGATAGAGCCAGTGATACATGCCACACATGAGGGATTCTCATGTATAAAGGCTGTTATGGTTTGTGTCTGGATGTTCCCACAAATCCTCATGCAGTCATGGGGTGGACTTCTAGGGTTTTTGATTGATCCACGATCCAGTGGTGGTATTATGGGTGTGAGTGCTATACCTGCCCTGGAGTAGGTAGTTTGCATACAATATAGAGGGGGAAAGATCCTGCTGTCTGCCTCTTCTCCCTTTTGCTCTCATTGCTTTTGCTGTTTTTGCCTCCATGAACAGTTGCCCTCTGCCATGCATCACCCTGCCTTGGAGCCAGCTGATTATAGACTGAAACCTCCATAAACTGAGCTAAACAAATCTCTCCTTCCTTAATTTTGGGCATCAGGTATTTTGTCTCAGCAAAGAGAGAAAAATAACTAAGACAAAGGCATGGAAATATATATGAAATTTTGAGAGTGTATTGGGGTGTCCACAAAATGGGACAAAAGAGTGTCTGAAGCAGATCAAAAAAGTGTTCTGTAAGTCACCCTATGAAGCTTTGGGTACAATTCCAGAAGAATTCAAATGCCTGAAGAAGCAACATTTCTCAGTTACACAAAAGCACTAGACCAAGTCACACCAAAAAAATAAGAAGTTATCCTACCTGTTATGGTTTATATCTAGACATCCCCCTACAAAGCCCCATGCACTCATAGGTGGGGCTTTCAGAGGACTGGATCATGGATACTGGATTACTCCACTGATGGGTTTATAGCTGGGTATGATATTAGTAGGTGAAGCCTGGAAGGAAGAGGTGGGTCACCGTCAGTGTGGCCTAGAGATGGGTAGATAGATGTCTCCATCTTTCTCCCTTGATAGTCCACTCTGATTCCTGCTGTGCTATGGACTGTTTCCCCTCTGCCACGCTATCTTGTCTTTGAATCAGCTGACTATGGACTGAAACCTCTACAAACTGTGAGATAAAATAAACCTTTTCTCCTTTAACTTGTAACACAATAACCTGACCCCTCCCTGCTGACTGGTTAAGTATGGCCCTGTAATCCCATGCTGAAATGTTTATGCCCCTAAATAGGGAAAGTGGAGAGAATAACTAAGATGCTACTATGTTATAAATGTGACTTATCTTAAAACCTTCATGAATTGTTATGTTTATAAAGAAATAAAACTATTTTGGTCTAAGTATCTGAGAATGAATGAGCCTTAGCTCCATAATTCAAAATGCTGGATTCATTCAGTAGCTCTAGGTCCCTGAGTCTGTCTCCATGTGAGCATCTGGGCAGGGATATCTCAGACACAAACCCGTGGCAGGGCTGCTCTGAGAGCAGGGCAAGGTCAAACAGGTCAGAACCCAGAGACTAGAACCCAGGGTAAGAATTCCCTTTCTTAAACCTGGTCCTCAAGGCAGCTGTTGAGCCTTGAGAAGTTCGATCTGCCCAGGAAGCAATGTGTGCTTCCTCCATGATCATTTTCCTCACACAGTATGTCTCATCATTCCATCAATTCTATATGCAAAGACTGCTTCCCCTATCTAGGGGCACAAACATTTCAGGATTGGACCACAGGGCCACTGCTAATTCATCATCAGTGATGGGGAAAATGAGATTGTTCCTGATCTGGGAAGAGGTATTTTTAATGTTTATCTTAAAAGGCATCAGCAGGTCTGAAAAACCCATGGCAGGTGCTATTTTGGAAACAGCGTCAAGCTGTCCGTCTAGTGTGAAACATGAGAGAAGATACAGGCACTGGGCAATATTTAGACAACTCCACCCTGGACCGCGGCAGCTGCAGGGTGACGATCAATGGCTTTCTGGCAGTCTGCCTGGAGACTGCCTGTCATTTAACTAAGTTTAAAATGTAAAAGGAGGTGACTAGGAGGGGCCTTTCCAAGATGACGAGCAAAACTCTGGAGACTGATGTTGGAGCTCAGAAGAAGCTGCACAGCTGAGTCACATATGCAAACATCTCAAGGGAGGACCTGGTTCTCCAACCAATCGTCAAAGCCAATCTGAAGGCCACACACAGAAAAGATGGATAGTGATCTTGAAGAATGTAGAACTTGCCGAACTGCTTTAAGGACTCATTGCCAAAACAACTGCAAAATCCTTTTTGGGGCCATCACTAAGCCTCAGACATTCAAAAGGCTCCAAGAGTGATTTATAGCTCACTTTGTTCAGTCGGGACGAATGGATCCCAAAATACCCTCAGCCAGACTTCCTCACAGAAGGGTCAGGGCCCTTGGGGTCATAGACTTGGTAGGAGGGTGGGCTCAGCACCTCAAGCTCTTCTTAGCCACACTCTAATTTGTGGTGTCCAAGATACCTCTGTATCTTGGGTGCATCTGTTTACTTCCACATTCATTATTTATTTAAACTGAGATGTTTTACTGAGATTCAGAAAAGCTCTAAGCACAGACTTCATTCTAGGGACACAGAAATGGATAATGCATTGTCACAGTTCCTGCCTTCAGGCCACTTGTGGGCTGACTATAGTGACAGATTCCAAACAAGTAAAGGTAAAAAACAATCACAGCTGTGTGACACTCTTTTGACCCCTCATACAAGAAGCTTTCTCCTGGATTTGAGACTCTGCTGAGGTTTGAAGCACTCCAGGGCCTTGTTCCCACTCTCCTCAGTATGGGTGAGGAACCCTCCTTGGGGACCTGGTGGCCCAGAGCTGATGGAGCAACACTGAAGTCATTATTCAGCATGCTGTCCCTGAGGCACAGTGATCCCCACACCTGGATGGATCTCAGCTCCCCTCCATAGCCCTACCACTGTTGATGACAAGTAAAAATGATCACTGGTACCCAAGGTCATAAGCAGACACCAGAGAGTAGATGGGAGGGCAAGCCAGGTATGGGGTCATCAAGATTTTGATGAGCAGTGAGAAGACTCCACAGACTCCAAGACTCCAGGGCTCCTGCCAGAAGGTTCTTTGCACCTAGGGGTGGACACATGGCCCAGTTCTAACTAAGAAATCAGAAGTTCACTATGGCTGGAAGGAGACCTTCTTTATAAAAGGCTTTTGATTTTCTTGATATAAGGGGATGACAGGTAGATGGGTTGGCAATTCTACTTTCCCTTTGTCCTCCTTCATGTGAGTACATAATGTTGGGGAGGTGTCCAAGGAGAAAATAGTAACCCCCAAACCAGCAAACCCCAAGCCTGGGAAAAAAGCACAGGAAACAACTCAGATGAGTTTAAGCCAGTGCTGTGTGCTGTCTACCCTCCACATCCATAGGTGTTCCCTTCCCCTCCTGTGAGCAGCACTGAGCACAGGACTGACTGGAGAGCAGGTACTCTTTCTGGAGGTCTGAGGACAATGAACAGGGCGCTGAGGACCCAGGCCTGACTCTCTTGGGAAAGGATCTAGTGACATACCAGGTTTCCTTCCCTGTCACAATAATAGGGATTTGGTAGATAACAATTCAAGACCAACAGAAGCAGCCATCCTGGAATTAAGGACAGAGATAAGGTCTTAAAATGTATATTTAATGTGTTCCTAATTGGTCAATTTTCTTTTGAAAACATGAGAACACAAAGGACAAACTCTGATACAGTAGGGAGTTAGCTAGACATAAGATAGGGTTAGGATGAGCTTGTGGGTACACAGCTTCCTAAGAAGACTCATCTAGCCCCTTCCAGGTATTCCATCTGCACAGGTATATGAGCCTGGGGTCTGCACATGCCTTTGTAGGGGACTTGGGTCCCATGTTGAACCATTAGATCCTTCTGAACCCAACTAAACCTCATTTGCATACATTTGCATGGTGGTTTTGATCCCCGTGCTGTGGGGTGGCTGCCTTATTCATTCTGGCTGAGACCATGTAGCTTCAAAAATGCCCTCTCCGGACAGAGTCTCATTGTTAGTTGAAGGAAAACCCTGTTAGGCAACATTTGACCACTCCATCAAATTATAGGAAAACAAAAGGGAAACCAATCTAGTCCTGGGGCACTTGGTCTTTTTCAGTGCTGCCTGTCCCCATCCTTGGGAGCATACATGCTTTTAGCTGGTGCTAGCTTCACTGAGTTGCCTACTTTCCTCCCTTGGGAATATAGTATCCTCAGTAAAGCAAAACTGCTTCACTTAGCGTGTAGCATGCTTGACAACTAATGAACTGGATTGCCAAATCTGTTCCTTTTGGCTCTGAGTTCCTTTCCAGTGACCTCTTCACAGCCCTTCTTGGTGAGAATTCAAGAGCAGCAACATCAACAAAGTGCAGAACCCTGCACAGACCACCACGCCAGCCTAGGCAACCCCAAACCCTGTAACAGAAATATATGAGTACAAAGACGACACTCCATTCCAGGGTAATTATTACCTACTTGCTGACATTCATTTTCCTCCACTCTAGGTAACAGAAACAAACGGCCCAGACTTCTGGAGAGAACACAGCTATCTCTCCCAACACACCAGGCACTCCAACTTTGTGCATCCAGAGATAATGGTTGATTGGAGCTGCTGCTCCAAAAGGAACTCCCAGGCATTTACTTCTATCTTTCTAGAAAAACACTTGAACTTGTGCTTGGCTCACCAGATGTGAAAAGGGAGCATGTGTTTGCATACTGGGGGAGAGGAAGACTTGTACAAGATGGTCTCTGGAGTCCTGTGCTTTTTAACACAGTCATGGATATGTCTGGAGAACACACAACTATTCCCTACTGTGCTGTCATCCAGGAGCTTTTCCATCTTGGAAGAGGATATAGGCAGAAATCATGTGCCCACTGTGTGCCAGGACTGACCTGTGATTTGACCTTCTATCTCCATCTTACCAAGTAGATGGTCTTCCTGTTGCACAGATATTGAAAATGGATACCTAAGACAAGCTAAGGAATTCACCAGACAGAAGCAGTGTCTATATTTGAACAAATGCCTACCTGAACTAGAATCTAGGAGTCGAGTTGGCAGAAACTACTCAGGAAATCAGGAAGACCAGTAGAGAACAGGAAACAGTGTCCATGGAGACCACATAGGAAGCAGATGCTACTGAGTGTAGCCGACCATTGAGAGATAATGGCATTCCAGATGGAGGAGAGATGGAGGAGGGAACTACAAATCAGACACCACTGAGCACATAGCTCTATTCTGCTCAGAGGCCAGCAAGGAATTGTCCACACATCCTCACTTCAGAGATATGGCAGACACTGTGCCAGGCACAAGGGCCCCAGGGACAATGTTAATGAAGGTGGTAACCCTAATGGCTCCTAAGGACTAAGTGGCCACACGTCCAGGTACCATGTGGAGCATCCTGTGTGGCTTATATCTGGGCCTCTTAACTGCTCTGCTGGAGCTTATAGTTCTCTGAAGACCAGAAGACACAGGTAGATGGCTTTCTGTCACCAGGCACTGCTGTAAGCATGTAACACACAGGAGCATATTTAACTGAGTCCACACCATAGCTTTACTGGGTAGGTGTTCTCCTTTATAGATACAGAAATCTTAAGTCAGTAAACTGTCCAAGGCCACAGAGACAGTGAGTAGTAATTCAGTACAAAGGCTCCAAATCTGGCCCTTGTGGTAATATAGCCTCTCCAAGGTCAGCACCCGCCCAGGGTCCCTCAGCCAGTAGGGACTCAAGTCCTCCCCAAAAGCCTACCCAACAGATGGCCAGTCTGCTATTTACTGAAGTGTTCACCATTCTGTCTTTGAATAGTCCTGACTTGTGCAAGGGTATTTCTCACTCACTCTGTATTCATGGATTTGTTGACTTATGCACTGGAAGCTGAACTTCAGAGAGGTTAAGTAATTTACCTACCATCACACAGCTAGCAAATAGAGGAGCAGAAAGTGAACCTAAGGAATCAGACTTAGGCATTTGAACTCTCAACCACTATTCACACAATCTTAGCCAAAGAAAGCACATAGAGTGTGAAACAACAACCAACACACCATCAAGTGACTATACAGTCTCAAAATCATGTAGACTCTCATGTGATCCTCTGCACAATCGTGCACACTAAAGGTGAGCAAGTAGCATTCCTACTTCGTAAAGGGGTGTGTGATGTGTTAATAATCACACGCCAGGGTCACCACTGGATCCTGTGAGAAGATGAAAAGGTGACACTGAGTTCTTGTGCCCAGTACCACCTCCACTTCCTGTCTGGAACTTAACTTCTAGATGACCCTGGCTTTCCCTTCTCTTCTATGTCAAAGTGCATAGGCACCAGATGCCTCTGTAGAAGCTGTAGGGCCTCTGGCTAGGTCATCCACATTCCCTAGGTCCTTTGGGATGGAGCAAGGCATGGCAAGGGCTCCAAGTGTTTTGAGGAATGTTTGTGTGTTTTAGAGGCAGCATGCCAGATGGTTTGGCAGACAAAACAGTGCTAGAAAGAAATCATCTCCCTGGGTCAGTGTCAGCACTGCAAGCACTGGTCACCTGCCCACTTCTCCTCTTCTTGGTCACAGTCTCTCAAGAGCAAGTGCAGCCTGGGGGAGGTGAGGGGCTCTGACAGCCAGGACTTTCCCAGCGGGAGCTAAGGATGTAGTTGGAGATTAGAGCAGGAGATGAATTAGCAAGAAGAGGTGCTAGAGGAGGGGGCAACTGCTCTCTTCTAGGCCAAGACCAGGTTGTTTGCTGGGTTAGGAGACACTGACAAGGGCAGGCCAATGGGGCACTGCCCCCAGAGCTGCTAGGAGGAAGCCTTGGGCTCAGGGAGTTCTCACTTCCTCCATGCCACCTGCCCTGTATGCTTCCAAACTTAGAAGCAGGTGTAAGGTTAGTGTTTCCCCATCTGGATCTGTCCTAAAGTTCAAATGAAACAGTGGATGGAATGTTCAAGGTACAGTGTCCAGCATCTAACATGGGCTCATGCATCCACTCACTCCTTCATTCCTTTAGCAACACATTTTTCCCAAATGTCTAGCACATTTCCCCAGCTCAAGGAACAAGACCAACCACAGGAATTCACAGGTGAGAAGGCTCCTTCCCTCTGATCTGTGAGTGCCACCATATGATGGCTGAGGGGGCCAGGATGGATACTGGATATGCTGGATCTGGGAGACCTCAGAGGTGAGCCACATCTGGACTGAGAGCTCTGCAAAGGGAAGTGCGAACAGGCTGAAGGCCCAGCACATGCAAAGCCTGAGGTTAGAAGGGGCTTGGTCTATGAAGTGTTGGAGCAGAGATGTGCAGCTGAAGTGGCAGGAGCACAGAGATGAGCGAAAGACAATGGTGGACCATGGAGAGCAACGTAACCCAAGGCAAGGCTTGCAATTCAGGCTACAGAGACCATGACCTGGTAGGGAAAGGTACTGGATCTGGGTAGAAAGCAAATCACTGCTGGCAGAGAGGGTCAGTGTCCAAAGAGGGCCAAGAACACTGGCCCATCCTCCTGACTGTAAATGTCCCGAGAGTTCCTTGAAGCTCCTTTCCCCCCAGAGTGTGTCCCACGGCCGAGCCCCACTAGGAGTCACCAAAGTCTGAGTACATTTCCTAAGAAGGTCAGGAAGAAATCGAGGCACAATGGAACACTAGAGATAAGCAGAGCCCCTCAGCCTGTCCAGGTGCCTCTGGGCCCTGAGATTATCTATGCTTAAAGAATGACCAGTGACTCTTAGCCTTGGTGCCCAAGGCACAACCTTCTCTCACCTTCCAGACCCAAGAAAATTTTGTAAGTTTTCTTTCACAAAATGCCATGAGTTCCAACTACATACCTGGCCCTGACTTGATCTTGGGTATAAAGTAAGGGGTAAAATATCAAGTTATCTGACCTCATGAGCTGCACCCACCAGAGATGGTAGAGCCTGACATCTCCAGGAAGTGTGTGATCATGGAAAGCAGTGACACTGGATGAGTGAAGTGAGCAGCACCTGGCCCGAGGGCAGGATGCCTCCCCAGAGCCCTGCAGGAGGGGATGGAGGGCAGCAGAGAAAGACAGGGAGGAGCAGAGCGACCCACTGGAAGACCAAGCAAGTGAATAGACGTGGCAGGACCAATGGCACCCAGGTGGGAAGAATCAACAAAGGGAAAAGCAGTGAGGCAATGTGAGGAGGGGTAAAAGGCCCAGAGAACTGGCTACTGGTGGCCATAGGAAGAAGGGTCCCTCCTGATCAGAGATCAGCAGGAAGGCCACCCTCATGACTGGGGTAGGGAACTGATGGGAGCAGGAAAGGTGAAAGATAGATGACCCTGAATCTCCCTTGAAAGCTATCAAAGCAGGCTGCCATGGTAGCTGACAGGTGGTGTCTGAGAAAGAAACTGTGCTGCCCTACTGCCTCAGGGCCCTGGACCTATGTATCTGGTGTCCAGTTGTAGACACTTCCCACTTGAGATGTCTTTACACAATCAGAAAACACCTGGATCTACAACCCTGGAATCCAGCCTTCAAGACACAAGCTCCAGCTGGGGATTTGAATTTGCAGTTTTCTGTGCATGGATAGTGTTTAAACACTGGGAGTGGTGAGACTGTTCAGTTAGAGAGAGGGAGAGAAAAAAGAAGAAGTCTACAGACCAGGTCTTGGGCCTCCAACCTTGAAAGGCAGGCAAGGTGAGCACCAGCAAAGGAGGTAAAGGAGGGAAGCCAGGAAGAGCAAGGCCAGCAGTGTGCAACAGGAGGGTTCCAGCAGCAGGGAGCCGGGCACAGGGACAGGCCTGGGCAGTGTCACATAAGAATACGGCAGCACCAACAAGGCACTAGGCACCATACAGGTCACTGGTAATGAGTGACGGGGCAGTGACCAGGCTGGAGCAGGTTCAAGGAAATGGCATGGCAGACACAGGGACTGCAGCTATGCACCTCTCCCTTCCCTTACTTCTGAGCCCTTGGCTTTAGGGACACTCTCCAGGTCATTCACACCATTACTAGTAATGACAGGTGAGGAAGTTCTCAGGGGAAAGTACAAAAGAACACATGTGCTCCCCAACATCCCTCTTTTCTATATGTGAAGCTCCCTCCCAGGACACCTGGTGCATTCTGCTCCATGAACTGCCCCCTGGTCCCTGCAGCCTTGCAGAGAGAATACAGACAGGGCAGGAAAGATCACCAGTGAGGCAGGCCAGGAGACCATAAGGGAGGAAAGCTTCCAGCTGGGAATCTGTGTCCTCAAAGCACAAAATCAGGCTTCCAGATCAGGAGCAAGGCAATTCATCCTGGATCCAAATCCTCTGGTTTTACAGTGAAAGCATCACATGGTAATAAAGGTGAAACCCACCCAGTGCCACCCGCAAAGAGCCACACTGACCCACTGCCTCCCACAAGTGGCACTCTGCCCACCACCATTTTCCCACAAAGCCCAACCCAAGGGGATTGCCTGCCAGGGGTGGGGCTATGAGCTCCTGCTCTAATTTATGGAAACACTTAGTCCTGTGGATGATGGCAGTCAACTTCTGACTATAATGCAAACCTAGGACCCAGGATCACTGCTGTAATCACAGATTCATTAGTTCAGCAGGAGCAAACTTTTTGAGACTTCACTCAGTGTCCCTGATCCGCTTGCTCCTGAATAGAGAAAGAACCCAGTGCTATGTGTGGAGGCATCCAGACTTTGCAGATGCTGAGATGCAGTCTGATCAACTCTAAAACAAAACTTCTGAAGGAGTTAGGCAAACAAATGCAGGAACAGCACGTTCATCGCTGAGGAAGCCCACACACACCCTGCAGGCCCTGATGAGCTCCTGGAGATTCTAGCTGTGGAACCAAAGGCGCCCAGGGAGACACTGCCAAACCCAGCCCACCATCATCAGCCTGAGGCCCTAGCTCTCTTCCAGGAGCAGGGACCTGAGGTGGCAGTCCCCAAGGACTGTAACGTGGGTGCCTGGACAGGGGTGAGGGCAAACCCAACACCTCCCTTCTGCCTGTAGAGATAGACAAATATAGAATCAAACAATCAGCAAGTTGCACGTGGATCATAGGAACTCAGAACAGGGTTCACAGGGTAGTTCACTTAGCCCTGAACAGGGACAGGTGGGAGGGGCTTTAGAGGCCAGGTCAGGCCCAGTGTTGACCCTAGGTCACTACAAGTCTGTGGACAAAGTCTCCCCTTCCTTGGTGTCCAGAGAACACAGGACTGGCTGGTTAAGACCCAGCACCTTCCCAAGGCATGTTCCTGCCTCCTAGAGTCTGTGCTTCTCCAGGCAGATGGGTAAACAACATCCTGTGCTATTTACTGCTAGTCTCTCTATTAGCCTATAGCCAGGAATCAGACATACTTGTGTCCAATCTCAGGGTCAAGGCCCCTAAATCAGCCCTAGTGATAAAGGTAGAGCACAATGATAAGAGGTCCAGGGTGTTACGAGGTCTTGTCAGGCTCCCTGGACACCACACGGCAGCAGACACTGTGGCCACGCAACCCCTGGGTCCCAAATCACTGAGCAGTGCTCAGTATCCTCTCCTACCCATGGCCTCTGGGCTGCTGGAGGGGTGCCTGGACTGGGCACAGGCTGTCAGTGAGACAGTTTTAGTGAAGTTGAGAGTGACAAATGCCAGATGAAGAGAGAAACAGCCATGTCTACAGACAGGGCTGGGGCCAGGGCAGGAAAGGTGAGGTCTTCAGAGGTGCACAACTGCCTGCAGTCCTTACGCTCTTCTCGAGGAGGCACTGCGCCTGGAAACACAGACTGAAGTCAGCTCTGAGGGTCTGTAGGAGGAAAGTGGGTTGGAGGTGACCAGAAGGCACAAGAACCTTCCTCTGTGCATCTCCATGGCAACACCTGTGTCCCCACACAGAGAGGACAGCAGCTTCACCCTCTGCTTCAGGCCAGTGGCTCTGCTCCTCCTCCTCCTGGCTGGCCATGAACAAGCCCCTTAATCCTTCGGGGCACAGTTCTTCTGAGACCGTTTCTCTGTGACGGGCTCTCTGATCACATCTCCACTCAAGATTCCACATTACCCGCACCTTTGCCCACTTCAGGCTGCTCTTCTTATTTCTCTGTCCTGTCACTGCAATCCATGTCATCTGCAGGGAGGTGAACTTGAAACTTGAATAGGGCTGCAGCCCTCTCCAACTTAAGTCCCTCCAGAGGGGCAGAAGGGAACATACAGTTGGTGAAGTCACCAAGCTTCATACCTAAGATGGGTTCTCCTACTTGAATGTTTCCTGTTCACTACAAAGTGCAGAATGAAACAAAACAGTCTTCCCTGCCTTGTGCTCAGCTCAGAATCAAATTCTTCCAGAACCGCAAGCCCCTGCGGATACTGGCCCTTGTCCACACCGTCCTCCAGCTCCGGGGGCTGAGGAGGAGGCTAATCCCTGTGCTTTGCACAAACAGCGCTCCTGCCCTTTCCTGCTGTCTTCCCAGAGGTCTCACTGACCACCTGACCTAACAAGAACCTTTCCTTCTTGTTTTTCTAACCCACCCTCCCTTGTTTACATCCCAAAGAGCACTTATTATAATATCCTGCTGCGATCTCCATCTATAATTTTAAGTGATAACTTTGTCGTTGGTTGGTTTATCATATAAACTTCAGCAGTCAGTGACCTTCAATTTGTGGCTCCTGGGAAGCATTCGATCAATATTTTCTCACTCAACAAATACAACACTTGTGGAAAAGCTTTAAGGGGTTTTGTTTCAGTTTTGGTCATTTTGTTTTATTACCCCCATGTTTCAGATGCAAAAAAGGAGACAGCACTTGGGTAAACTCCCTCAGGACACCTAGGCATCAGATAAGGTCTGCAGATAAGGTCTCCATACCAGACACTTTTCTGAATGCTTTTTATAGCTGAATAAATTTAATCTTTACAGTAGTAGGTTAGAGTGTTGCCCCATTTTTACAGATATTGAAACAAAGCACCAGAGACTAAGTAGTAAGTAAAGGCAATTAAAGTCAAATCCAGGAATTCAAACTCAAGTCTGCTAGTACACTTCCAAGTGCTCAACCTTGATAAACTATCAAGGCCACAGTAATAAGGATTTTTAAAAGATGAAATAAAATCTTCCACTAGCCCAGCCAAGTTTCTAAAGGTCACTAGAGAACTACTGGCTCCCCTTTTCTTTCTTTGCAGAGGTTTGGGGCCATCTGTGACTTCCCATCAATAGAACCTGGGGGAGCATTGTCCCTTAGACCTCCCTCTGCCTCGACCTCATTGCCTGTCTGGAGGCAGAGTGACATGTGGTGCAGGATGATTATCTATCTGACTCTGCAGCAGCCAGAGTTCCCTGTGAGGCGGTTTTGTCCCACTCTGTGGGATCTACAAGATGCAAGGGGCAAAAGCTGACCCCAGCCCATGCCTGTCTCTCTCCTGACCCCAAGAATACCTCTCTCCAGTGCTCTGGCCAAGCCTGGACTGAAATCTCTGCAGTCCATTTGATCAGAGTCCTGATGCGCAAAGAAAGCATGCTCAAAAGATCACCCTCACCTCCTATGGGTAAAGGCACCCTCACCTCCTATGGATAAATGCATGACAGCAAAGAAAGAGGGGTGAAGTCAGGGGTAAGGGCCAGATGCATGCTGTGATCCTAGGTGCAGTTCCACCTGGCCACCCCCCTGCCCCTCCAGGCTCTGTCTGTCCCTTCTGAAGCAGGGATGTAGGAGGCAGTAGGGATGCGGCCCAGGTTCACTCAAGGTAGATATGGCCTGCAAATGCCCTCTCATCAAATGTCATTAAGATTTCTCTTCCTGTGCTGCAAACATAGAAACGGGGATTGACTCTTCTGTTCAGATCTACACAGTTAGTAAATCATGGTGGCGGTGGTGATGATGGGGTGAAACTGAAGCCTACTGGACTTGAGAGACTGTTCTTTCACCTAGTTTTGGTGACAGGTAATGCCACTTTTGAATCTGGGTGTTCCTGGGGTCTTCCTCTGGACTGTTTTCAGTTTCACTCCATCTTAATGAGGAGGAGAGGGAGGAGCAGGAGGAGCCAGGAACCACGTTCACTCAAACCCCATTTCCTCCTCTAGACGTTGCTCCAGGGCCCTGTGCCCACTCCCAAAGGCTCAGTATCGGTACCCATATACCCTCCTGAGAGCAGACTGCTTGCGAGGTGTGAACTGCGTCTCATCTTGTACCTCAGAGTTCCCTGCTGGAGAAGGATCAAGCAGAATTACGAAAGGAGGAGGTTAGGTGTGAACAAGAGCTCAGGCCAGGTTGTGACTCTCCTTGGCACCATGTCCTTGTAAATTACTTCCAGGACTCCAAAGCATCTAAATTCAAGCTTGCCTTATAAGGCTGTCATGTGGATATATTTGTGAAGTTAGGAGGACAGAACACATTTTTCTGGACACTTTTGGGATGTGGACTGTAACTCGCAAATATCAATGCACACAGTCTAGAAGGCTCCTTCTGTCCTTATTGGTGCAGGGATAAGGGCCCCATTTACTTGTGGTGGAAGGTCTGGCCATGCTGGGTCAGCTCCGATGAGCAGAGCAGGTGAACAAAGGCACCCAGGTCTGCAGTCCGGCTGCACACCCACGGGCACATCACACTGTTGGGCTGGCCTGACCACAGGAAGGAAGATGTTTTTGTGCTCCCCGGCTTTGGAGGGTCCAAGACAAAAGATGTCCACAGTAGAAAACACACTCAGCAGGTGCAAAGGGGTACAAATTCCGCTTTTATGGGGGTCATGAACCCTGACTGCCTGCCAGTCCCCTCAGAGTGCTCAGGAATGTCTTCTCACCATTGAGCCCCCTTTGGCTGTTCATGCTCAGGTCTGTTTCTTAGATGGTGCACAAGAACCTTTCATAAATGAATGAGCAGGCACCCGGTCCATGTGGCCACCATGACATCTAGCAAAATGGACTGGAAGAATTTCCTGAAAACGCAAGTATGCATTTCACAGGGATACTCAAAATACAAACAGATTTTTAAAATAAAGTTATTTGTTTTTCTGGGTAACCACATGTAATCTCTCAGGGTGTGGGCAGGAAGAGGGATCTTGAAGTCCTAAACATCACTTTCTAGCACCATAGAAGGAACTTGTAGAAATTTTTGATGTGCACATCTGTGCATACATTTAGATGTGTACACCTGAGTGTGTTATAGTGGGCCTATAGTGTGGGTGTATCTGTGTGTGAGTGTATTTGTATATCTGTGTGTACCTGAATGTCTATGTGTTTGTGTTTATATGATTGTGTGTAGATTTATGCATGTGTTTATGTGTGGGTAAATTCAAAGTAACCAAAGTCAGTGTAATCAAAGGTACAAAGAATAAAACAGACACAAAACCAGTCCCCTAAACCTTGAGCTTTGACCACTGTTTTCCTCCAGCCTTCCAGTAAGTGTGAGTTGGTATCAGAACCATCACAATTAATCAACTACATTTCTTGGAAAACCCTGAGACATCATGTAACACCGTGTCCCCACTTGCACTCTGATAAGTTTACCTACGACAAAGTTAGCTGCAGGACAAGAGAAATACTCAGAAGTGCAAAATTCCCCCATGAATTTAATTATACAGATGCATATTTATATATAGACATGTATTTATAATAGATTATATACACACATACATACACATATGTACTTTCTGCTAATACCAATTTACTTGTGTTGGCCACTATATATTACCCTGCTATTAGCCCAAACCTAAAATCACAATGTGAAGCTCACAGTCAGTCCTGCATGTACTGGAATACTTGGACCTGACGTGACCCCAGTCACTGGGATCGTCACACATGGGAGAGCACAGTCTGTATTCCACTTGGATGGCATCGGGACCGGGGTGATGTGGCAGGCACAGCTGGGCAGTGGTGAGGGGAGGGTGCTGCTGACTCATAGCTGAGCTCAAAGTCCCTTCTAGTCCCAAGGGGCATGAGTCTACATCTGAGACCTGGAAGAGTGTGAGGATTTTAATGAAAAAGTGGTTAAACCAGAAAAATGACAGGCAGAGGAGAACCTGTACTTAGATACAGGTTGCATTTAATAATAAGCGGCTGCACTTGATGCTAATAAAGACACAGGAAGGAAGAGGAATCCCTTTGGTGGCTGGGAATCCCACTCCTCCACTCAGCATCCTGGGGCTCCTAGGAAGCAATGTATGCAAGGTCACCTAGGAGCTCCTGGCAGTGACTTCAGATTCTCAGTCATCCCATCAGAATACATCACCAGGGGTCTGCAAACTCAGTAAAGGGCCAGAGAGTAAACACAGTAGTCTCCGCAGGCCCCAACCATTCAACTTGCCACTGCGGAGGGAAAGCAGCCATGAAAACCTGCTCTCAACATGGCAGTATTCCAAGAAAAGAGTTTATAAAAGCTGGTGTTTGGCCAGATCTGGCCCACCAGCTATCATTTGCCATCTGCTGCATTAGATCAAGAAAGGCCCTCCCTTTCCGAATGCAGCAGTTCCTCTTACAGGACTCATGACAGATGGATTTCTAGACTCTGCATGATTCCCTTCCTGTGACAGGGAGCTTGGCCCCACCTATATCACTGGAGGCATTTTGATTTTTATAGATTCTTTTCATACAGACTTGTCATAAAAATATTAAGTGTTCTAACAACTGTGAAAATAACATTAAGAGCCACAAACAACTGTTCCCTGGATTGGTAGCTGTCATACCAACTTTGCAAAAGAGTAAACTAAGCCTCAGAGAGGTAAGGCTGCTACTGGTAATGGCTTTTGGCTGGCAGGTGGCACAGCCAGAACTCCACTCGGGTCCTCTGACATTAGCACAGCAGCCTCCATGACACTGGGTAATTGCAAATGGAGACATGAGGCAGGTGCTCCTATGAGCCTGTAGGCTGTATGGACAGCAAAGGTAACACATGCATGCTCTACAAAGCAGGTCATGTTCACCTCACCTTCACCATGGGAAAACTACAGTGTAAAGGAGTCACAGATCAAAGTCACACATGTGGCACATTCCTATCATCCCAGAACTCTGGGAGGCTAGGGCAAGAGAATTATGAGTTCAAGCCCAACCTGTGCCTCTTATCAAATCAGTGAGTCTCAAAATAAGAATAGGCTGAGGAAGTAGCCCCACACCAGAACACTAGAAGGCTGAAGCAAAAGAATCACAAGTTCAAGCCCAGCCTGCGTACCTTATCAACTTACTGAGACCCTGTTGCAAAATAAAAATAGGCTGAGGACATAGGTACAGGTGAAGGCCCTGGGTTCAATCCCCAGTACTACAAAAATAATAGCGTTTTAATTAGCTTTCTCATCACTGGAACATAATACCTGACACCTACAATGTAAAAAGGAGGAGAGATTTATTTTGGTTCACACTTTGAAGAGATTTCAGTCCATGGTCAGCCGATTCAAGGCACGGTGGCATAGCAGAGGTACACGGTGGGGGAGCTTTGCTCCTGGCATGGTAGGCAGGAAAAAAAGAGAGACCAAGGGAAGGAGATCGCCCTTCCAGTCACACCCCCGGTGACCCACTTCTTCTCACCAGGCTTCATCTCCCAACATCACATTTACCTCTAAACTCTTCAGGAAACTAATGCACTGATGAGTATTATGTGCCCATGATACAATTTCTTCCCCAAAGCTCCACATATGAGTGCATGAAGCTTTAGGGGATCATCTAGATATAAACCATAACATCACAGGTCAAACTACACAGAGAAGCCTGGGTTCAGCTTTTTCAACCGGAGTCTGCTGGCTGAACCTGATACTAGAAGGCCACAGCCACTGACAGAGAAGAGACAGGAGCCAACCCCAGTGCTCCCTGAGTCCTCTGGCATCCTCTCCTTGCCAGAGGCCAATTATTCACAGAGGGCAGCATCCCATTGCCTCCAGGGGCAAATCTTTGTACTGAGGTGAAGGGAGATATCTAAGCTGTCATCATGGTCTGCGGCCTTCTAGACAAGTATCCCACCCATAGCAAAAGCAAACAGATGTGGCATATGTGTGGCCTTCCCTTTCCGAGGAGGGGCAGCTAGGAAAAACACTTTCCATGAGCTCCTTTTGGAGCAAAGATGAAATAATAATAATAATAATAATAATAATAATAATAATAATAGCTGAGAAATACTACTCTCAGTGAAAGGTTTTTCACATGATCACTTTCTTTCCTGGTTACATACTCACAGACATAAATAATAATTTGCTATTCTAAGATCCATTTTCATAATTATGTGTAAGTGTACATACTAAGAGCATGTGCACCCTCAGGCCACCAGATACCAAGCACTTTCCTGGCACTAACTTACTACGTGCTCACACCCTCTGCAAAGCAGGGATTGCCGGGCCAGTTTAGAGCTTTAGAGATGTAGAGATGAGGCAGAAGGCGGCGACATAACCAGCCAATGTCCACAATGAGGAAGGGGAGGGAGTTAGAGACCTGTCCCGGTGCCATCGTCCCTTGCCTGTGACACTGTCACCAGTGCCGTGACACACAAACCTCCTCTAAGAAGCAACCTGCAGTATCACATTCACAGGGGCATAAAGAAAGTCCTGTCCACACTGTCATAACAGAGCTGCACCTGGAAGCAAACTAAATGACCAGCTAGGCAGGCAGGACAGAAGAAACGCTGGTGCATGGACTCAAGGGTAGGGTAAGACGCACTAGGTGTGGAAACTGGAAAAGGGTTGCACTCTCCCATTCACAGTGAGTGAGAGCGGGCCCTCTGGGCAGCAGTCTCTTTTTGAGTGCATTGCATGGCGGTGGTTCCAGGCAGAGACAGGGGTCAGACAAGGTCACCCATTAAACAGGCCTGCACCCAGCTGCCCTGAGCAGGCACTCTAGTTTTTTCATCAGTGAAATATATAAATTAAAAGCTGAGTAATTCAAATAAAGGGTGGTTTTATATATATATTAAACATGAAGTAATTAAAAATAAATGGTGCTTTAGTTACTCCCCATTTTCAGTAATTTTCTAATAAAATTTCCTGGCCCATAGTCGGAATGAAGTAACCGGATGACCGTTTCTAGGCGGTGACTTGAAGCAAAACAAATTTTCGCAGGAGGAACTTCCAGTGACCTCCAGACACAGGGCAGGGCTGAGACCCGATGGCTTCTTGAGGCTGATGTGGTCGCAAGTGCCAAGCCACAGTCACGGACGTGGCACCCCAAGCCCACAGCCAAGGCTACCAACTCCTCCCAGCTGCTAGGTCCACTCAGAGGGACAGCTGGGTGGGTCACCGTGGTCACACGTGTAGGGTATGTGTACATGCGATGTAAGTGCAGGAGGGGTAAGTGTGCTGTGTGTGTGAGGTGTGTAAGTGGTAAGTGTGGTGTGAGGTGTGTGCGGGTGTATGAGTTACGCCATGATGTGCATACATGGGGTTTTGTGGCGTATGTACGCATGGGGAGTGTGTGCGGTATGTGTATGAGTGTGTAGTGGTGTGTGTATATGAAGCATGGGTGTGAGGTGTGTGTATAGTGTGTATCTGAGGTATGTGTGGGTATGAGGTTTGTGTGGTGTGTGTGGCACGTGTGCAGTGTATATCTGAGGTGTGGGTGGTGTGTGTGGTATGTGTGTATGAGTGTTTGTGTGAGTGTAGAGTGTATGCTGTGCATAGATGTGCATGGTATAGCTTTGTGGTGCGATGTGAGTGTGAGTGTGAGACGTATGGTGTGCGGTTTAGATGAGCACTGTGTGTGGTGTGTGTGTGCAGTGTGGAGTGGATGTGGATGTGAGATGTGTGTTTGTGCAATGTGAACGCCCTGCACTGACCATGGCATCTCCCCACTAACTGGGCAGAGATAGGGCCGGGGGGACACTGTACAGGTCACATGGTCAGGAGGGTGTGGTTGCTGGCAAAACTGCCCCTAGCAGGGTTGTGGCTTCTTTATGGCCACTTTACAAGACTCATTTTCAGAGGGAGTCAGTGCCCAAAGACTCCTGAGACCAGACGTGCCAGCATCCAGGCCGAAAGCTGGCCCTGGGCATGGGCACCACATCCTTAGAGGAATAATGGCTACAGTGCCCGGTAGGTGGCCCCACGTCTAGCTGAGGGAAGACTCTTGGCTGCCCTGACCTTGTGCTAGGGGAAGTTCTGCCACAGAGCTGAGCCTCAATTGTGCCTCCTGAAAATGGGGGCAATCATGCTGCTATGTACTATAAGCACAGCCCTGCAACCAGAGTCCCTGTTCCCTGGGAAGAGACCTGACCACCGACCTTCTTGGTGCAGGCAGCGGCCGTGTGGTACCAAAGCTGTCCTCGAGGATCTCTCCTGACAGGTTGCCCTGATGCCCCCCACACCCTCTGACATGCACTTGGTAATATGGCTACGTTATCTGTCTCAAAGCACTTGCCACTATGAAGTCACCTTGCCCACTACATGATTTGTTCTGTTATCTGTCTCCTGTCCTGAAAGTGCCACCCTAACGTAGGAAGACAGAGAGGCGCCTTGCTCAGGACAGTGACCCTCATGCCTCAGAACAATGTCCAAACAAGAACAGAGCTCAGTAAATGTGCATTAAAAAATAACCCAGAAATACATGGAAAGAGTCCTTTCATGATCCACTGTTGGGAGAGAGCATCTATAAGTGTCTATTTAGTCCTTTTGTATTTAGTCCCTGTGTTGTGTAATTCAATGAAAATGAAAATGTTTGAGGCTTCAAACAGGAAAACATACAAATGAATATTTTTCTCGGTTCTAGGGATGGAACCCAGGGCCTTCCCACTAAGCTATGTCCCGAGTGCTTAAAAACAAAACAAAAAAAAAAAAAAAAAAAAAACTGTATTGAGACAGGATCTCCCTAAGTCACTAAGTAGCCCTCCTGCCTCAGCTTCTCAGAGTGCTGGGATTCCAGGCTTAGAATGTAAGAGCTAATTCCTTGAGAAGGCTAAGTATTCTAGCTGCTGGCCACAGGACAAAGCAAGGGCCAGCTGTCAACAAGCACCAAGTTGCAACCACTGTGGAAATCAGTGTGGATATTCCTCAAAAAGCTTGACCCAGCTATTCCCCTTCTGGGTATCTTCCCAGAAAACTAAAAACATCATAACACAGCAATATCTGTGCACTCATGTTTATAGCAGCACAATTTGTAATAGCTAAATCTTGGAAACAACCCAAATGACCATCAACCAAGGAATGGATAAAAAAGATGTAGTATTTTTATACAAAGGAGTAGTACTCAGCCATAAAGAAGAATAAATTTGAGACTTTTATAGATAAATGGATGCCATTTGAGACCATATTCATAAGTGAAATAAATCAAACTTACATGTGTAAACGTCATATTGTCTCGCTAGTGTGACAGAGTAAATAAGATCCGAAATGTACAATAGATATTGTGAAATGGGAAGAAACTGTTCAAAAGGAAACAGAAACTGTGATGAAGGAAAGGAGAAAAGAAGGAACGGAAAAGGAAAAAAAAAACATATATATACACAAGATAGTTAAGATAGTTATACTATTAATTTATCTTAGTTCATTGAAAAGAAAAGTTTGTGCTAATGTTGTTTGACCAATTTTTCATGCCTGTATCTTGTAATCTGAGCAACTACTTTGAAGATAACAATATACAATGTATTAAACATTTTTATTCTCCTATTATCTTGTTCTGAGATTCTATATCATTTTTTTTATTGTTTTTTCTCCTTAAAATAAAAAGTAAACATCAGGTCCCAAGTCCTGCTTACCCCCCACCCAATCATACAGCAAAGAAGTCTGAGAGGATCCCTTAACCCCACACTGCATGGGGCAGTCTTAAGGGAGTGAAGTTAATGCCAGTGTCCCACACTGATCAGAAGACAGAGCTGAGCTTTACATACTCACACCTTTCCAGTGAGAAAGTCATGCATGTGTGACTTTACTGAAAGTAAATGATAAATGCCAAGTTATCCTAGTGTAGCTATGTCTTAGGTGGCTGGAATTCTAACAGGGTTCTTGGCAAAAGGCTGCACGGAGGTTTCCCAAGTCCTGAGAAATAGGATAGGTGAGGTCCATGGTAGCCCAGGTGCCCAATAAATGAGAGAATGAATCTCCTCCAGCAATGAAGTCTCTCTCCCCACCCACCCATGGCCAACTGCAACTAGAGCATCCAGCAGGCAAAACTCTGACTGGAACAAGAATGTACCTAAGCAGACACATCATGAGGAGAGGAGAGAGAGAGACAGACAGAGAGAGAGACAGAAAGAGAGAGAGAGAGTCTAAGAGAGAGAGATAGACAGAGACAGGGAGACAGAGAGATAGAGAGACAGAGAGAGAGCCATGTGTCCTGAGAGGTATAGTATTACAGAAGCCTAAGAGAGGTTTCTTTTCCCCCTAGTCCAGACCCACATCTCAACCAGTCTAAGAGCTGAAAGCCCAAATCCAGGTTCCAAACAAGTGTGCCTCCGTGGGGGGCAGTGGGGTGAGGACCACCACAGCATAGTCCCAAAATAGAAGTAGGTGGAGGCCTCGTCAGCTGCGGCCAGCTGGCATTCCACAGGCCCACTTACAGTGACCCGATAAGCTATATAAAGGTTGTTTTGTGGCCACGATGCAGTCTAGGGTGGAGAAAGCTCTTAATTACAGAGCCCGACCACAGTCTCCACCCCACACGCTGCAGGAAGCTGAGGCTGAGATTTGCTCCCCAGGGAATCTCAGCGAAGCAGGAGTTGGTACCACGGTGAGGAGGAGCTCCCCTGTGTGTGCACAAGGCCAACGGGACACCACAGCACCACCATGGAAGTCCTCAAGTGAGATCCCTAGGGAGGTCTTAGAGGGGTCTGATGTCTGAAATGCAGTTTCAATAACACGCTCACTGTTCCTGTCCTTGTTGCCATGATCACTCCACCCCTACCTTTGCATCTTTTTCATTCATAAACTGGGACAATGACTTCAAGTACAGTTCATTTCATTCAACAAGCAAGTGGCTACCACATAGAAGCCAGGCCTATGGAAGGCCCAGAGTAGGGCTCACCAATTCCACATCCAAGAGGACTCCAGAAGCATACTGAGAGTCATTACCCTGCTCCTTGCCACCCCATAGCCTCTCAGCCCTCAAAGTCATCAGGCACAAAGTAGGACCTTCCTCCCAGCACTGAGATGACACTTCAGTGAATCTGAGACTTAAAGATGCTTCCAAAGTAACACATCCAGCCAGTGAGAGCTCAGGACCTGAAGTCAAATGCACCAAGTCTAATTCCCCACTCTGCCACTCTGGTGGACAGCTTTGTTACCTGGATGACCTCTTGACCCAAAGTCTCCAAGCAAAGTCACCTGAGGGTAAGCCAGAAATAAAGCAGTGCCAAAAGCCATGCAGGGCTGCTGCACACATTACCTGTGACATGTGTGTGGCCACAGGAAAGTCACACAGGTGGGACTGAAAACAGTGAGCTATGACTGTCATGTTATACCAGTCTAGCTATGCCTTTGGTGGCAGGCCAGTGGCTGGGATTCTAATACAGCTCTTGGTAGAAGGCTATACAAGTATTGAAAGTCCTGAAAAGCAGAGGATAGTGAGGTACACAGTGATCCAGGAGCATCTGGACAAAAGCCAGGCTTCTGTGATGGACACCCAGGAGGAGGGCAGCCCGACACCAGGCCTGCCCCTGCTCCATCTGTCACTCTCCGCCCTGCCCATGTGGTTACTTCCTTCTGGGATGCCAATCCAAGCCAGTCTCTGCCCACAGATCCCAGCCCCTGCCACCTCAGGGCCAGAGCCACTGCACCCCAACCTTACGTCCTATGAATTGTCTGTGGGCTCAGGTTCTCCTCTGAAGGGCAGCCTTGAGAACCCCCTGGTCATTGGAGCTGCCCTTTCTCCTTTCTGTGGCCAGCTGGATGGACAAAGAGGGAACTGGCTTTAGAAGCTAGCAGACTTGCAGTTATTACTACTATCCTCAACATCATAGTAAAACAGGGAGAAGGAGGAGGAGGAAGTGGAAGAGGAGGAAAAAGAAGAGGAAAAGGAGGGGCAGTAACAATGACTGTTATTATCCCATAAACACACACTGCACTAGGTACAATGCACACATTATTTGCAGTCCTACTACATGTGGCATGTAGGAAGAGGTTGAGAGATGATGTTTATTTGTATGTGGGAAAACTAAAAATCAGGGAAATTGAGTAATATGTTAAAAATCGTACAAGTAAATGGTCTGATGGCCAAGCATTAGAAATTCTACATCCAAGAGTGCCACGTTCCAGAATGGTGGCAGCGGCTACACCAGATTCCAGAATGGCAGCGACACAGAGAATTTGCTCCTTAGAATTGGATTTAGAGTGCCCAGTAGTCCAGGCACTCAACCCCTATGGCCAAGAGAGAGGAAAGTTTGGCTACTGCTCCAGGTGACAGCAGACCTTGGCATCATCCATGTGGCACTGGCTTTAGGTGCATGGAGAATGCAAGAGTTCTGAGCTTAAAGAGGCTTCCACCCAGATTTCAGAAGGCCTGGGAAGCCAGGCAGTGTGCCTCTGAGAGGGCAGTGAGTGTGAAGCAAAAGGTGTACTGGAGACCTCAGAAGTTTAGAAAAGCCAGGACCGTGAATCATATGAGGAAAGCTGCAAGGAGGGAGCAAAGCAGGCCTAAGAGAGAAGCCGTGGGAGCTGCAACCACCAGAAGTGCCATAGGGGTGGACTCATGCAAGCCCTTTGGAGCTCTCACAATGTGCCACAAGTTGCTTCAGATGCTGGATGTGGAATTACAGGACATAATGTTAGCCCTGCTGGATTTTGGACTTGCTTTGGTCCCAGTGCTCTGTGTTCCCCTGTTTGTACCTTTTGGAATGGTAATGTTTATTTTGTGCCACTGAATGCTGGAAGTGTTTAACTTTTCATTTGTGTGGGGGCTTGTGACTAAAGAGTTTGCCTTACATCTTGGAGGAGACTTGGGCCTTGGACTTTTCAGCAATGCTGAAACTGTTGGCAACTCTTGCAGATGGACTAAATGCCTTTTGCATCAAGGGATGTGCATGAGCCTTTAGGGGGTGAAATGTTATGGTTCTAATGTAATATAATGTTTTTGTATCTGGAAAAAAAAAAGGAAATTCTACATCCATTAATTTTACATGACTAACCCCAACCCCTTCAAAATCTACCATCTGAGGCAGCCAAGATTCCCCCTCCAAGGCATAACATCCCAAGGGAAGTGTGCGTGAGCCACTTGAGCATAGTTCACTTTTCTGGTAGGTGCATTAAAAGCCATAAAAAGAAACCAGATAAAATTATTTCATGAATCTATTATATTGAACAATTTCCCAGAATATTACAAATTCAATGTATAATCAATATAAAAATTCATGAGATGTATTTATTACTTTTTTACACCAAATCTATAAAAACCTGTGTAAACATCAGCCTTGCAGCAGTTCTCAGTCTGGAACAGCCCACTCCATGCGGCCCCCACAGGTTGCAAAGCACAGGCCTAGAGCTTGTGGTGCCCATGTATATGACAGCCATGTGGACATGCATTTCAGAGTGGCTGGGTGAGGATGTGGTGAGACACTGTAGCATACAATGCTGGGATAGCAGCCAACCCCCTCAGATCTACTCACCTGGAGCAGAGTCGGGTCTGACCAGATAATATCTTTGGCAAGGATCACTCTATCCCACCCACTCTACATTTCCCAGACCTGCACCAACCTTCAAAACCTAATCAATTATATCTGATCACCAAAATCTGGATGAGTTAAATATTTCACTTATTGTGTACACTCAGATTTGCAGAAGATTCTTCTTGGCATTTGGCAGGGGATGGACCATGCATAAGTAGGTCCAAAGCACATATCTCAACAACAAGCACAAATTTCAATGTCAGGACACTGCCCTTGGCTTCCTTTAAACTATACTTAGAAAACTCCTAAATGCCAGGCTTTGTCTCAGGAAACAAGGTATCCTAAAGAATGAACTTTGTCCAGGTGAAGCTTACAGTTTAAGTGTGGAGGCAGGTACTATTGCACACACAAACTAATACATACATAAAATGCAGGTAATCAATACATACGTAAAATGTGCTAACCAAAGTCCACATCCCATCATGTAACTGTCTACCAGTCTCTTCACATGGCAAAGAGCTTCTCAAGGACAAAGAGAATGGCGAGAAGCTCCATCACTCCACCCTGGGCCTCTGGCGTGTGCCCCAGTGTGGAGGAACCACTCACTATTTGGCTGATGAATGAATGAATGAGTGAATGAACTCATTGAATTTAATGAATGTTTACTACAATACATGGTTGTTAAAAACCACTGACTGAATGGAATAAATTGAATGTAAAAGCGACTACAATATGTGACGGTTGAATGAAATGGGTTGCAGTGAATGATGAGTACATATAATAACACCCTATTGTTAGCCTCTGATTTTTCCAGATCATCCCTATGAAGCCCATAATCAGAATAGTTCCTATTCAAATCAGCTGCCAAGTTACTCACAGACATCTTCTCTGTGCCAAGGGATTTCTAGTGTTTGGATTCTGTGACGCTGCTTGATTTAATCTTGCCAGATGTTTCCAATATGTCACTGTTAGTGCTTTTATTTTGCTTTGCTTAGTTCCTAATTGAAGTGATTATAAGAGGACTTCGCTTCATTTTCCACCAGAATAGATCAGACCCTCTTCATTTCCCAGCTGTATTTACAAAATGGATTCCCCTCAGGCAACTGAGTATTCATTTAAATCCCGGTATTTGGATGACCCATAAAGGATCTTCAAGTTTTTCCTGAGGTTATCAAGACAGATATGCGTCGGTCTGTGATGCTTGGAATCTGTTTCTTTTCTTTTTAGTAGCAGTTCCCTGCTTTTCTTCTGTGTGGCTAAGTCCTTTCCCTGAAGGAAGAGGGATGGTATCATCTCCACTCCCATTGTTAGACAGAGTCATGCGGTTTAAGCCCCAAAGATTCCACCTATTTCTACTATAAGTCTAGGAGAAGTCCCATGACCTACCTTCATCCAATGAGACTGAACTTCAGGCCTATTTTTGGATCTTCAGGCCCACAGGGCACTCAGGGGCACTGAAGTTGTCTTGTATGCCCTCTCACCTCCTCTCTCCCCTCAGTCCTGTTCCCAGCCCAGAAGGCCAGACAATTTACTGTTATTTTACATGGACAATCTCACCTTTTTCTAACCAGAGCCTTCACTGAGTCTTTCTAGTGAAGAAGACACATTCACCCACATCTGCTGAAGCAGCATTACCATCCAGGCAGAAACCCGGTCACGGAGAGTGTAGAGGAAGGCCTGATTTCACCATTATAGCATTCTGATATCTGTCTTTTCAAGAACGTGTGAAGTTAGAGTAGAGTTTCTGGGACCAGTTCTCTTAACAGAACTCAGTTTGGGGACGCTGACACCTGCTGTCTGGTGACACAGCAGGAGGAGCCAGTCTACAGAGGCTGGAGGCTGCATTCTGCTATCTGTCCCGACTTTGTAATGAGCAACAAATTAAGTCACTTTTGTTAAGTCCATGGTCAATGCTTTGTTCACATACTAGCGTGTAGGTTACCTTCATTTAGCCTTCTGGGTATCATCTTTCTCATCCATAACATGGGCCTAGTTGTCAATGCTGATCTCTCCTAAAATCCAGTTCTTGGGATTTGTCTAGCTCTCTTGTCAAGGGACAACTCACTGTTTTTCCTGTTATCCTGTTCCATTCTCTGCCCAGATCTGACCATGTCATACCCAGGTGTAAAACCCAACAAAAGCTTTACTTTGGCACATAGGGTCTTCTTTATTGAAAATGGCATTGTGACAAGCCTGGCAATGCCCACTCCCTTCCATGACCCGAGGCCCTCAGACTTCCTACCCCTCACTGACTGTGTTGTGGCATCCCTGATCCCATACCACCTCTTCCCTCTCCAGCCCAGACAACTCCTGGGCAGCCTGAGAACACCTCCTCCAAGACCCTCTTTCTCACCATGGCTACCACCCTGCACAGCCAAACAATGACCAAGCTCATGTGGTTGCCTGACCCTTCATTCAATATGAACCCCCAGAATTACATTCTTTTCCTGAGTCTTTGTTGTACTTCTAGACTAGGAATACGCTAAAGACGGAGACTCACTTTTTTTCTATAGCTCCAGAAATGAGCAAGAGGCCACAGAAAATGCAGAACTCCAGTTAGTATCTGTTAGATACATAGAGATTAAATATTCAACCCAGACAGATGCACCACATTCTGGTAAAGAAGCTGAGAGTTTCTGTTTCCGCTTGGCTTCAGCTGCAGGCCCGACACATCCTTGCTGAGCCATATGCAGTCCTGCCCCTGCCAGCCCCTTCCTCCACCACCCCCACCCCCGACGCTGATGTGTCCCTGATGTGGTGAGTGCTGGGATTCCCAGCCAGGGCTTGCTCAGTGCCCTGTAGTAGTCAGCAAGATGGGCTGAGACTCCAGCCACTCCCAGCTCCCACCAGCCTCTAAGTATAGCCCAACCGGGCCTAGAGAGAAAGCCACCCAGCACCATTATGACCAGGAACAATAAAAGTCACCAAGTGAAGCAGTCAGGGGCAGAAACTAGAGACAAGCCAGACCAGGAGAAAACCCCTCCATCCTTCCTGTCACAGTGACCCACTGGGATCGGCCCTCAGCTCTCTGCCCGCCTGCACTCCAGTACCTGAAGCCTTCCCCCAGCTTCAGCCATAACAGATTCCAAACAAACAAGTTAGAGGCCCAGGTTATCTCAGGGGGCAGCAGGTCCACAGCCCTCTGCCACCTCTGGCCAGATGCTTTGCATCTATTTGCTGACCTGATTGTTGCTGGAACCCTCTTGGAGTCACCATGTGGCAGACTCTCCAGCAAGGGCCTTGCAAGCACTAACCCCGACTGTTGGACGTGTCTCTCTAGGACACAAGGGTGACACTAGGTGAGACCTCAGGCACCTCAGAGGTGGGGTGGGGACTTAGAATGCCCTTGCTTCAATTCCAAGCACCTTCCTCTGACCTCCAGATCTGTCTACAGAGGGACAAGAGGTTCTTCCTGGATTGCTGGGTGTCGGCATCATTAGATCCCGCAATCAATTCTGGCCAGGGAAGGGCGATATCCCCTGCATCTGCTGACTCCCCTGCGCCTGCCCAGGGATCCTCCTTCCCTCCAGACAGCAGGCCTGGACAGGAAGCCCCACTAGGATTCCCACAGGCACTCACTCTCGCACAGCCGGCGCCGCAGTTTGCCACGGATCTTGTCGATGGCATCGAAGTCGGACACGTGGAAGATGTGGGCAGATTTGGGTTCCGAGGCGATCTCCTCCAGCTCCTCCTTCAGCGCGGCACCCACGCCCACCGCGAAGATGCGGATACCCGCTGCGTGAGCGGCCGCCGCGGCGTCCAGCACCAGATCCTGGCTGCGGCCGTCGGTCAGCAGAATGGCCACCTGCTTCAAGGCACGGTTGCCTGGCCGACCGCCCGCCTGCGGGGAGAAGCTTCGGCCCGTGATGTAGCGCAGGGCGTCGCCAGTGTTGGTGTTGCCGCCGTGGTAAGGGATGCGCCCCGCTGCTGCCCTCACCTCCTCGCGGGAGCTGAAGCGGCCCAGCTCGAAGGCTGTGGTCGGGGCATCACTGTAGCGCACAACGCCCACGCGCGTGCGGTCCGGGCCCACCTCGAAGGTGTCCACCAGGTTGGCTACCCACTGCCGCACCTTTTCAAAGTTTTCCTTGCCCACGCTGGAGGAGGTGTCCAGGAGGAAAACCAGGTCGTAGTGCACGCTTTTGCAGCCTGCAGGAAGGGCCAGAGGAAGAAGGGGCAGAGGACAAACGGGTTATGGAAAGGGCGTGTCCCTGAAGGCCTGGTGCCACAAAGCCCTGTCTCAAAGCCCAACCCGCTCTGCCTCTCCCTGGCGCTGCAGTTAGGAAAGCGAGGCTTTGAAAGTATCTGAGCCTCTGCTTCCTGTTCCGTGGCAAACGTCATGAGCCTTCCCCAAGGTTCGAGATGTTCACTCATGCTGCAGGGTGCTGCATTAAAATGCCTCGCACCCATGGGAGGCCGCTGTGCATCCATCTCTTCGGTTTTACTTTGTTTAAAAAGTAATCATTTTATTATTATTATTTCAACCTACTGCAAACAGTGCATGCCCATTTCAAATACACAGCTGATCAAAAACTGTTTGAAGTGCTCCTTTCCTGTCCACACAGATAAGCACTGTGATATCTCGAGGTATGTCCCCGGGCATGTTTGGTTTCCTTATAGCTACTGATAGAACTGGGACAGTGCCACATTCAGCGATGCCTGAACCCAGCAATGTGCCAGATGCTGGTTTCCAGCCCCAGTATGCTGGCTCCATGGCTGCAGAGTCCACTGTGTGGGTGAAGGCAGTGAATCTCAACCCATGCTCTCCTGCAGGATATTTAAGTAATTTACAAGACTTCCTCATCAGAAGTCATACAAAATTTAAAGTATATTTTAAATGTAAATGAATAAAGGTTTTATGATGTGTTATGAACATGTACTTGCAGTTTTATAACCACCAATTTTATATAAAATATGCAATGGGTTTTTATACCCCAAATAAGGGACCATATCATTCTTCTCATCCTCACAGCAACCCTATGCAGGGCTTACTCATCTATTTTATACCTAGATCGTATGAGGAAAGTGTTTTCTAAACTCCAAAGTGCTGTGCAGACTCGCAGGCATAACTGTCCTGGAAGGTGAGCATAGCCACACCCACAGCTCCCTCTGGAAACAAAGCACAAGCTTGTGGATAGCACAAGGTGGTGCAAAATAAGAGCAAGCTTCTAAAATATCAGGTTGGCACAGGTCACAGGACTGCCAGCTGCCATCAGAGAACGAGAGGAAGGCCTCTGTCTGCTGTATGAGTGGCACTCTGGGAGGCTGAGGTTGAAAGCCCATAGGTTTGAGCCCAGCTTGCAAAACTTAGGGACTTAGTGAGACCCTGTCTCAAAAAAATAAAAAGGGCTGAAATATAACTCAGTGCAAAACCCTGAATTCAACCCCCAGAATTGAGGTAAAAGTGGCTATGGCATATGTTACACCACTCTCTAGGCCTTTAAAACCTCATAAAGGTGGATACCTTCTCTCTACCAATTCCAAATTTAGTGATCTACCCCCCAAAAATTAGAAAAATTGAGGGGAAATAAGATGTTTGTTTAAGAACTATCACAGGGACATGACCAAGAGATCATAGAAATAACCTACACCATCATTCATATGGGATGGCGAATAATAATCACTGCAATGGATTTCTCCAGTGCAATGCTCGGCATCCACCGCAGTGAGAGGACAGCTGTGAAGGAATGCACTTGCCTGTGCAGAGATGTTTTCCAATGCAGTATCAGGGGTGAAAAGCTATCTATAAAACATGCAAGGCAGGACAGAACTGCTGGAAAGAAAACCTTCACTCTGTGTGTGTATGTTTGTGCCTGTGTGTGTATGTCTCTGTGTGTGTGTGTATGTGTGTGTGTGTGTGTGTGTGTGTATACAGTTGTGCAGGCTATCTGTGGGAACAGCTGTGCTTACCTCTGGCAAGCAAAACTATGAATGGATTTCATTATTTGGTATTTTTAGCTTTTATGTCTACAATCAAAAAAGTTCAAACCCAGAAAAAAAAATAGAGCTGTATGTGTTTCCATACATGCACACACATACACACACACACATGCACACGCACATGCACATGGCTCACCTATGACCTGAGGCAATGCTGCTCTTGAATATTCCACATAAAACTCTCCCTCCAGTTTTTAAAATCTAAGTGACAACAAAATCCAGTGCCAGCAGCTGAGTCAGTTCTCAGCCCAGGTAGGACTGTTCTTAACAGGATTAGAGGTTCTGGAGTACGTTGCAACATGTGCAGTCTCAAGGATAATTCCTAGGAGCCTTGACCTTGACATAAAAGTCATCTTTTTGTCCCTGGGACAAAGACGTCCCAGCCTGTCCAGGATAAGGGCTGCTAAAGGGCAGGCAGGGCCCAGCCCGTGGATTGTAATCCTACAGCAAATTTGTTTTAGGGCTGCAGGAGGTTCATTTGCTCAGAAGCCCTCACCAGGGGTGCTCGGAGCTCTAGGCACACTTTCTAGAGGCGGGGGGCAGCCTGGGTTGTGAGCACCTGACTACTAAGTGTGATGGGGGAGAAAGGCTGTGACTTGGGTCTGGGTCCTCTTACTGGAAAGCATCCTGCACTCCTAGCAGGTGCCTACTCCTCCAGGTCACCTTGTTGCACCCTGAGACCATGGCACAAGAGGGCCAGCCCAGGAGCTTTCACCATTGAACCAACTGTGCAGTTGTGGTTAAGTCCATGAGCAGAGATGCCCCCTGTTCCTCATGAGGAAATCTGGATGTCCTTACTTGTTATGCCTGTTCTGCTAGTCCGCCCTGAAGAGCTGAGCATAGGAATGTGTGTGATGGCACTTTGTGTAATCCATAAGGAATAAAGAGATCCTTATTTCTGAGGCCCAGGGAGCAAGCT
This sequence comes from Chinchilla lanigera, assembly GCF_000276665.1. NCBI lineage: Eukaryota > Metazoa > Chordata > Mammalia > Rodentia > Chinchillidae > Chinchilla > Chinchilla lanigera. Next base: position 12,847,235 of record NW_004955461.1, read on the forward strand.
TCAGTGCTTGCTCCACACTTTCTGTTCTCACTGCCTTGCCCTCTGGGGTCTCGGGTCTCTATCTTAGTTCTCATCTGCAAGAGTGGAATGACATTTTATGCCTTGGATCAAGGAACAGACACTGTCTGCATTCTAGGGGCATCCTCACCGAGGCTCCACCTGCTGTCTCTATGCTGGTTGTCCTGGGTAGAGAGGGGCTCATGTTTTCACCTACCTTCCTGCCTCAGCACTGACTACCACCTCTTCCATGGCAAGGATCCCAAGCAGGACAGAAAAACCATCCTGTCCCAGTGCAGACGCCCTTCCGCAGTCCTCCCATCTCCAGCAAGCATTCCCACTCCCTGGCGGACTCACTAGACAAGTTCCTTTCTTGTCCTTAAGCCTCATGGGCTGGACTCCAATGTGTCCATTCCCCTAAAATGTGTCTAAAGCCTTCATGTGACAGAGTAATGTGCCTTAGGCCCAGCCACAAAGCTGTGCAGCTTCAGGTTCAGAGCTCACTGGTGACTGAGGGAGAAGAGGGTCAGTGTGACCCCATCCTTCAACCTCCCTCTATCCCTGGTGCACCTGCAGTCAAATGCAGACACTGTCTCACACATCACCACACAAATGCACACTTCCACACTCCCTCAAAATCACATACACACTTCCACACATTCACACTCTCACTGACATACTATCACATTCTTACAGCCTGTCTCACACACAGTCTCACACCTGTCACTTCATACACTCATGTTCTCACACACTGTCACACACTCTCACATGCATTACCACACTCACACCACCATACATTATCTTGCTCACATTTTTCATAACTATCACACACACACTCATTTTCTCCCTCACACACACACTCCTGCTGAGCAGCAGGTTCTTACACACTCACGGGTAGAACAGCAGGTGCTACATACACACATACACACAGGTCAGCTGACAGCCTTACACCCAGTCAGCCACAAGCTCCCTGATGGCCCCTCCCACACCTACACTGACAGACACACAGACTTGCACATAGCCAGCTCAGCCCCAGCCAGAGCACACCCTGCGATGCTCACCTGCCCGCTGGGCCTGGCAGCTGCCGCTCTTACTCCACAGCAGCAGTATCCAGAGGAAACAGGCCGCAGCGCTCCATTGGGGGCCCACCATGGCTCCCTTGCCCTTGGAGATGAGCGTGTCTCGGCCAGGAAGAGACCCCAGTGGGGTCTAGAGGAGCATCTCCTGTGTGAAGAACACATCCTTAGAGAAGCATTCCTGAGCAGCGGGCGCCCAAAGCAGGGAGGCAGCCCCATTCCCTACCCAGCCTCTAGGCCCCTCTTCACTCTGCATGCAGCCAATAATGTGACCAACTAGTGAGCAAAACTGAGCGTTCCTACCCTCTGATGACTTAGATCTAAAATGTTCCCCTAGAGTCTTATGTATCCAGAAGTGATACCTAGAGACGTGAAAGGCTCACGAGGTGCTAATCTTACCAGTGTATCCATCTAGTAATGAGTCCATAACCAAAATGTGGTTAGCAAGTGGGGCCCAGCAGAGGAAGAAGGTGGCAGGGGGCACGGCATGCCTCGGAGGGTATGTCCCTCCCCAGACCCTTCCCCTCTCTACCTCCTCCCTTTCTGCCTCCAGAGTGCCATGGACTGAGCAGCTTTCCTCCGCCAGGCACTTCCACCATGAGCTTTCTGAATTGGAGCCAGCAGACCACGGGCCTCTGAAATCATAAGCCAAAATAACCCTCTTCTCCTTTAACTTACAGGTGCCAGATAGTTTGTCCCAGTGACAAGAAAGGTGACAAACAAACTCCTTCACCATGTCTACATCCACCCAATGCCACATCACTGGGGCCAGGTACCCCACAACTGGCCCTACCTGATCCCTTTACAGTGCTATCCAGTCTTTTCCTTACTGCACACTGCTCACAGACCTGCACTGCTCGACCTTTCTGTTATGGGTTATATAACAGGTGCCCCCAGAGCCATGTACTAATCAGTGGGGCTTTTAGAAAATGACAGGATTTTGGGGCATTATGGCTAGCTCCTTAGGAGGTACAGCCTGGTCAGAAGAGATGGGTCATGGGGGCCTGACCTGGAAGGGTGTGTCTCTCTTTCCAGCTCCTTCCTTGACCCTCTCTGCTCTCAGACGGCCATGAGATGAGCAGCTTTCTTTCATCAGAGGCTTCCACTCTGCCACTTCTGCCTGCACCCAGTCAACCACACAAGGACTGAAACTTCTAAACTGCGAGCCAAAACCAACCTCTACTCCTTTAAGTTGAAGGTGTCAGGTGCTGTGTTTCAGCAATGGGGAAAGTGACTAGGACAGTCCCAAACCTTGACTTCACACCTGTCCCCACTGGGCCAGGAGGTGACATTTGGTGGCTGCAGATTTTTGAGTCATTTCCCACAGATGCCAGCCTTGTATCAGCAGCAGCTCTTGCTGCTATGGGACATTTTTCCCTCTGCCTGAAATCCACAGGTCTCTGGTGGTTCTCAGCATGGATACTGTCCTTCCAGAAAGCTTTTCCCAGGCACTTCCCTTACTGGCTGGACAAATCGCTACCCTCAGCTGGCCCTAGCGAACTCTGAGAGAGACTTCTAACAGCAGCAGGCTGTTGCTTGCCCATTTGTTTTATTGTCTGCCCCAGTGAACAGTGGATCCCTGGGGACTGATGGCAGGCTGATCCAACTCAGCACGGATTAGAGCCTCCACACATGCTGAGCCAATATCTGTGAATGAAGGGATCAGATGAAGAACTGTTCAAGGGACCCAGACCACAATGTTTACAGTGAAAGAGAGGTGATCTCAAAAGCAACAGGACAGACAAGTTAGTCTGCTTCACATCATAAGTGAATAATTTTTTAGATTCCAATAAACACAAAAATATCCAGCCAGTGACAAAGGAATAAGTTGAGGAATAAAAACTTACTTACTCAGTCTGCTTTTACAAAGTAGCAGTGTGATGTAAGTATTTACAGTGATCAGCAGAGTGACTGCAGTGGACCAGGAAAAAGCATCCCAGGAACTGGCATGTCCACTACAGCAGGAGCCACACACCACCACCAGGGCCAGGGCCAGCAGGGGACATACAAAGGACAACCACAGGGGAGGGGGAGTGTGTGTGTGTGTGTGTGTGTATGCGCGCGTGCGCGCGCGCACGCGTTGGCACAGCTGTGTGTAGATGTATGTGATTTCTCTCTTTACATTCTTATCACTAACGTTGACTTTTCAGGTTTTCATCAGTGACAATTTATTGCAATTTAAAATGTTCCAGTGAATCACAACAAAACCTCCAAAACCTTAAATTAGCTGTGACAAAAACATCAGCAGGCCTGAGCCCAAAGACAAACCCAGGTGAACATATTTCTGGTTTTCCCCTCATACCTCCGTCACATACATGCACAAATAGCAATGCAAACAGACCAAGCTGAGAGCACATTTGAAAACTTAAGCTCCCAGGTATCCTCGACCTTAGGAGCCCTGCCTCTGCCCACTGGACCTCAAAAGCACCCACTCTCTAGCCAGTGTGCCTGGACACATTCTCCCAGTCTGTGCTGTATGGGTTGCTGTCCCATCCTGAGATGACCATCCCCAAGTTGACCTCTATAATCAATCAATTCTTATACCTCCTTGGGTGGCCAACGACATCTCTATTGTGCAGACAAATAACTGACCTCCCCATGCCAAGTGACCTTCCCTGGGCAGCACTCCTGGCTCAAAAGCCCTGTATCTAAAGATGCATTATTCTTGGAGAAATAGCTCCCTTCTACATGGAGTCCAGATGTCCTTGCTGTATAAGCAACCCTTTGCCTCTGGGGAACCAAGCTAAAGAACTCAAATTCCTCCTACTCTTTACACTTAGCAAAGGCCACTGTATATGTTATTGCCTTTCAGATTCACTTCACCAAACAGAGGCACCATTATCTCATCTCTTCTTACATGTCTTGTGTTACATCTCTCTTGTCTTCTTCAAGGGTGCAGGCTTACGTCTGGGCCTGTGTCAAGGGAGGAGCTAGTCCCCATCCCCTTTCTCTCCTCTGATCCTTTTATGCCTCGCTGGGAAAAGAGTAGCCAATAGAATGGAGTCATGTCCTTACTTGAATTTTAAATATTTGTTTCCATATGACCTGGGGCAGGTCCTGGCCACAGTGCATATGCATGCTGCAGTTACCTGCCTAGGAGCCTGTCTCCCTCAAGGCCTGGGGCTCTTCCCAGGCAAAGAATGGGCTCAAATGGTTTCTCTGTCCTCCCCCCACCCCAGTGACCAGCACAAAACCCAGCCCAGAGCAGATGCTCTGTTAATGCTCATATTTGAGAGGAAGGAAAAAAAAAAAAAAAACCAGAAGAGAAATGCTGATAACTCAATTGTCACAGGGAATACTGAACTCAGAATCTGGACCACTGGCCTGGGCATAGAACTGTCCATGTAGGCTCCTGTCTCTACTTTGAGCAGACTTAGCAATGTGCTGCCTGATCATTTTTTCCACCAGTAGTAAAGATTACCTATGTGTCTGTTACTAATCATAAGGAATATTACATGCCTTCTCCAATAAGTGGGATAAAGTAGCTTTCCCTCTGTCCATTTCCAAAAAGTATGTCATTATTAAAGCCAAGGTTCTAGGCAGGAAAAACAACTTATAGATTTCACCACCATTATATTCCTTTAACAAATATTCACCAGTTTCCCTCCCCCATGCAAGCTGCTAAGGACAGGTAGATACAGGAAGAAGCCCACCCTGGACACCCCTCGCTGATTGCTACATCCAGGTAGCATGAACACTAGGACAAGGCAGGAGCACATGAGCAGTACAGGAACGAAGCAGAGAAGATTAGATCATCTCATCATTTCAAAGAAGGTCAGGCTTCCCAGGTTGCTCCCACTTGCAGTTCAGATGGCTCAGCAGGATTTAGGCAGACCAAAGGTAGGCAGCAACCTCAGAGGCAGTGAGAACTGCAGGGCCCAGTGGAAAGCAGAGCAGGGCACATAGGAAAGCCAGGTGCAGGGCAGGTGTGTGGTGCCTTTCAGGACAGGCACATGAATTTTCTAATCTGATCTCAATCTACTTCTCCTAACAAGGCACTGAAGGTCACCTCCTCACAAGAACACAGAGCATAGGGTTTGCATGAGAATCCACAGAGAACAAGAGCAGGAAGCAGCCACAGGAAGGGGAAAAACTGCCTCAAAATGGAATGTGTAAGAGCAGTGAGATCTGCAGGTTCAAGCATCAGAGGGCCCAGGAAGAGAAGGGACACAGAACCTGAGCCCAAAGAGCTGGTGCATGGCCCTCTCATCCTGAAATGCTGTATGAATGCAGGACTTGTCTGTCTTGTTCATGCCGGTTTTCCAGCATCTAGGAAAGGTCCTAATCCTCAGTAGCACCTCAGGAAATATCAGATTTATGAGTGAATGGTGAATAGCCAGCGTCTGATGTTTTTATGTTATCTCATCATCTTCTGACAGCGGGGAGTCACTCAGTAGATAAACACAAACATCATCAGACAGCTATGAAAGTAAAAGGCTAACTACAGTGTACCCTGTACTTTCTAATCACTACATGATCTCGTTTGACTCTTCAAGGAAGGTACAATCATTTCCAACTGGGGAAGGGAGAGACTGAGATGGAGAGAAGACCTGCCTTTCTCCAGGTCACCCATTTGGTTAGAGGACGGACTGAAATTTGAACCTAAGCATGTTTGGGGCAAAAACTGTGCCTTTTCTACGATATCCATGGATAACAAATCCAAACATTAAAAGCAACTTATGATCCAACACTTTTTGAGAAATAAGAATGATTCGGGCAAGGAGGATAAACTGGTAGCATCTATCCTTGCTTATCAGTATATTTGACAGCGTCTTTGGTTGCAGAAATTGGGCATCACTCATGCTGTATTCTCAACTTTTTAAGAGGAGTTTTTGTTGTATATCTTCCCCAATACATAAAAAGAAAGAAAACTACAGATAAATATCCCTTCTGGACATATATGCCAAACTACCTAGCAAAGATAAGCAAGCCAAACTGAACAACATACCAGGACTTATCTAGGAATTCAAGGGCACCTCAACACAAAAATATCAATTGATGTCATGCACCACATCCATAGAATAAGGAAAGTAAAAACCATCATGATCCTAACTGATATGTAATAAGCATTTGACAAAAAAAAAAAATTAATAAATAAACCCCTCCTCTTGGGGCTGGGGATTTAGCTCAGCGGCAAAGCGCCTGCCTGGCAAGCGCAAGGTCGTGAGTTCGGTTCCTGGTGCCGGAGAAAAACCAAAAAAAAAAAAAATTAATAAATAAGCATTTGACAAGAACTAATGCCCTCTCAGGATTTTTTACAAGTTTCATAAACTAAGAATGTAAGAGAACTTCCTAGGCATTATAAAGGGCATATATGAAGTCAATAGCTGACATCACACTCAGTAGAAAAGACAGGAAGCTTTTCCTCTAAGGTCAAGAAGACAAGGATGCGAGCCCTCACCACTCAATTCAACATAGTATTTTGCCAGAGAATTAGGCAAGAAAAAAAGGCATAGGCAACCAATCTCAAAAGAAGTAAAATGCTCTCTATCTGAATGTGACATATCTTATATGCACACAACCCTAAAGAACCCACAAAAAACTGTTAGAACTCAAAAACAAATTCATCAAAGTTACAAGATACAAAATCAGGACTGAAAAATTGGCTGCATTTCTATACACCAGCAATAAACAATCTGAAAAGAGTTTTTAAAATTTTATTTATGATGGCATCAAAAAGAATAAAATACTTAGGAATAAACGTAACCAAGGAGGTATACACTGGTACACTGGTACACTACAAAACAATACTGAAAGAAATTAAAGACCTGTATAAAAGAGAAAATAGCTCAGCAGATTGCTGAACGACTGGCCTATCTTCTGTCTGGGTGATGAAAACATTCTAGGAATAGACATTGGTAATGGTCATGATTGCACAACATGTGGATGTAATTAATGCCACTGACTTATACACTTAAAAGGCTGAAATGGAAATTTATGCATGTGATGGTCTAAGAAAGTACAGTGAATACTTAAATTTAAAAATTTTATTACAGTAAAAGATAAATTACCACTAATCCCCCTCAAAAATACTCCCCTTGCCTTCAAACACATCCATCCCATCATTCTTGTCTTCTAAAGCAGTTCTCAAAGTCCTCTTCCATTGCACTGTCATAGCTGCCTCAATGTCCTGAATAGATTCAAAACATTTACCTTCCATTGGTGATTCTGACTTTAGGGAAAAGGCAGAAATTGCACAATACCAGATGTGGTAAATAAAGTGGATGAGGACACACTAAGATGTTTTTCATTTGACAGAAATTACTATAGCTACTTTTAATTGATTCAGAACATAAAGACACACACACACACATTTAAAAAAAAACAACCTCATGAAAGAAGACTCCCAGAACTGCTTCATAAAGTAGCAAGAATGATGGGATAAATGGGTTCAAAGGTAGGAGGAGTATTTTGAAGAGGATTAATGGCCTTGTGTCTTTTACCGTAAAGTAAAAAATCTTTTTCAAAGATCTAAACAGTCACAGTATATTTCGATCACACCTTATATATGTGTACTTACTATAAAACCAAAATAAAAATAAATAGATGTTCATATCTTAATCCTTCTAAATATGATCTTGTTACACAGCATACAGTTACGGATGAAATAAAGGTTAATATTCAGGAGATAGTAAAATATGATAGTATAAATAGCCTGGGTTTTCTGGGCAGCCCCAATGTCACTGAAAGGGTCTTTCTAGGTGAAAGGAGGACAGGAATTCAGAGCAAGAGAAGGTGCAGTGGCTTCCAGAAGCTGGGAAGCCAGAAAAGGATTCTCCCTCGAAGAGTTACATGCTTCCACCATCCATCACCACCACCAGGAGTGCTACAGCATCCATGGTCCTGTGGACAGGGAAGTAGAGCTCCCTGGGGTCAGGAGCAGGGACTTGAGGGCCTGGAGGTACAAATCCCTTGTAGTCCCTGGCTCTGAGATCACAGAGACTCAGTCACTCCACGCCTCCGTGGCCTCACCTAAAAAGTGGCAATAGTGGAGATGGGCATGGCAGTGCACACCTGTGATCCCGGCACTCTGGGAAGCAGAGACAGGAACTATGAAAACCTGAGCCCCACTTGGACAACTTAACAAAGTGAGATTCTGTCTCAAAAGAAAAAATAAGATGTTCTGGGGTTGTAGCTCAGTGTGAAGATTCTGGGTTCAATCCCCAATAGAAACAAAAGTGGAGGTAATAATAGAGCCATCTCACAGTAAGTTGTTGTATGAACTAAATACTAAAATTGCATTCAATGCTTTTAGTTCAAGGCCTCAGTCACTCCTGAGGTCCCATCACTAACGTGAACCAGAGCTGGATTAAAGCCCTGAGCTGACTCTTTCCCACCTGCCTGGGACCCACAGTCCCAGGATGTCCCACTGGGGCAAAGTCTGGCAGTGGTGGAGTCTCTCTGGTGTAGACCAAGCATGTGCAACTCACAGCCTGGAAGTTGTATGCAGTCCAAGACAGCTGGTAATGTAGCCCTACAAGACTGTAAACTTTGCACATTATTGTGTACTTTTAGGGATATTTTTCATGACTGAGTGTCAGGCAGTGCTAGAGTACAGACTGCATAGGTGACAAAAAAGAAGGTTTTGTAGGGGAAAGAAATAACTCCACCTCTTGTGCTCCCCATGCACAGCAAGTGGAATGGAAAACTGTGTGTGTCAGACATTGCATGCACTTATGGGATTTAGCTGTAAAACAACCATTACTAATAATAGGATTTCAACTACCTACACCTGTGTGTGCCTGTGATGATAGGCATTTGATTGTTATTAAGTAGAAATGGCAGTCCTCTTATTTAATTATGAAACGAGCTTATTCTTATTTTATTTTAACATTATAATAAAAATATTTTAAATAAAGGAAGTTTTGTTACATACATGCATTAATTATGTTAAATATTCTGTATGTGGCCTAAGGGAATTCCTCTTCACTCAAGAAGGGCCAGGCAAGCCAAAAGTTAGTATGTCCATGGCATAGACATTCATTATTTCTGTATGCACAATAATCCCATGGAGTGGGTCTCCCATGTCAGTCTCAGAACTCACTATTTCCTGATAGCCAGCTCCTACAGAGAAAATCTATGCTGAACTAAGCCCCAGCATAGGGTCAAACTATCTGTCTAATCTGAGGTCAATGAATGTCTTTTGAGACAGAGCTGCACTCAGGATAGCAGGTTCTCTAGGGAAAGGTTTAGGAAAAGATACATGACTTTTATATGTCCTGGGAGGGACTTGTCTTGCACACACCCTAAGATCACAAAAATCCTACAAGTCAGAGCTATCACCCCTGGTAGATGGGTACCCATCTACCCATGGGTAGAGTCAGAGCTCTACCCATGACGATCAGGAGACCTGGGAGTGTAAACAACTTCCCTAAATGCATAGCATACCATGAGTAATGACTGAGCTAGACTTAGCATCATGTCTCAGTAGCACCGAAGCCCATACTCTGGTCACCACTAGCCATTAACATGTATCTTGTTCCAGGAGCCACTACTAAGTGCCGGGATCCATTCCAAATACTTGAGACATCAAAACCCACCTAACTTGAATGATAGGCATTATTTAGCCATATTTTACTCAGTAAGAAACTGAGACAAAGGACTTCAGTAGTCTTCCCACAGCTAAACACCAAAAAGCCAGGACTTAGTCCTATGTGGCACCCAGGCCCACATCAACAACCTGGTTTCTCTGGATGGCAGGATCCACTGGGAGCACTACTTCAGTCTGAAGTGCAGAAATAGGTCAAAAATAAGCAAAGGAGCTAATCACCAAGAAAGCAATGGTCCACCCGGTTCCCAGGAGAGAGGACCAGGATTTTACAAAGTGCAAGGCCAGGGCCTGGAGGAGAGCCTTCCTTCCAATCAACACCCACAGAGGGGAGAACAGTCTTCTCAGCCTGCCCATCTATAACCTTCAAGAAACTAATTCTGGGGTGCTCACCCAACCTTGCACCCCTGGAGTACATCCTACCTGGCTGTGGTGTCCAATTGTTTTTACACACTGTTGGATTTGAGTTGCTAGTATTTTGCTGAAGAGTTTTGCTTCCAGGTTCATGAGAGATATTGATCTGAAGTTCTCTTTGCTTGTAAAGTTTCTGTCTGGTTTGGGTGCTAGCGTGATGCCTGCTGCCTTTATAGAATGAGTTAAGAAGTGTTCACTCTGCTTCTATCATCCAGAAGCGATTTAGAGAAGAGAATAGCCTTCCACCCAGGAGTAAATGGGGTGCTCATTAGCAAAACATCCACTGAGGGAGACAGCCTGTTGTTGGATCCTGGCTGTGCTCCGTGGTGACTGAACCAGTAGTTCCTGTAGTCACTCATAGAAGGGGACAATCTCTGCTTTATGGGGACCCGTGGGTTGCTGAGTGTGAGTTACAAGAAATAATTTTTGCAAAGCATGCACCAGGGACCTGGCCCCTGAGCAGATGCGCAGAAAACATGAAATTTTTGACACTGAGTCTCCTCCATGCTGTCCAACCCACCTCAGGTCACAGCCTGGGACACCACTAAGCCATCTCCTCTCACCCAGCCCTGAGCTATTTCCAGAGGTTAGCTGCCAAGCTGGCATAACATAGGCCACACCCCTGTCCCTGGGAGGCAGAGCACTGCTATTAGTTCCCAAAAAGTCCAGCAATTAATTTACTGAACTGAGTTCCTTCCACTAGCCAACCCATTGCCATAGTAACCAGCATTCCTTATTCAGGGACTCAGGGGAGGGGGAAGACCAATGCTGAGCAGAAAGCAATTTAGAGAGAGAAAATGAGACTGGGAGCACTGGTAGGGCATCCTGGGTAGAATCTGAGCGCTGCCTGCCTTGGGGCTCTGTCAGTGGAGGGTGGGGGCTGGGTGCTGTTGCTGGGTAATGGGGTGTGCTCTCGGCAGGAATCTGTGTAGTGTGGCCAGGCCCAGAACACTCAGCTTGGTCTTTCTTTCTATCACAGGTCCACCTCCACATATGTGGCAAGGCCATGCTCAGCTGTCTCTGATACAGACCATACTTACAGAGCAGAGAGGTCAAGAGAGGGCCAGGTGGCTATTGTACCAACAGGGCTGCCTGAGAACCAGCTAGACTCACTGGTGATCCTGCATCAAAGACTTGAAATTCTACTTTACATGACTTGGAGTGTGTCTTCTGTGTCCAACAAATGCAAACTGAGGATTTTTTCCACATCAGGCTGGATATTGCCACTGTCACTATTTGACTTATCTTGGAGCAGTGAGCATAGTGATGAAACTTTTTGGACCTCTGAGTTCTATTTCCCAGCTGCCATGTACCAGCTATGCAGACCCGGGAAAGTCTTTAGCTTTTCTGAACCTCAGCACTGTCATACACAAAGCAGGAATAAGATATTTACCTCAAAGGCTTACTGAGCCTAATCAAATGAGTAGGAAGCTTAGAATATACCTCATCATGAAGAATGCTCAGGGCTTGCAATTTTTATTACTTTCGAAACTTTAGTTCCACCCTTATGATATTGGAATAATACCCTTTATTTCAGGGATGTACCTGTGATAATTTTAATACAGTAAAATTCTGTCATCCTTGGCCCATTTGGCTACCCAGTGAGAGATAAGGCTTCTGAACTACACAGAGACCTCAGCTGATGTTGCCCATGCAGTATACCAGGTACTTCATACTAACGTTCCTAATCCGTTCATACTCTAAATGGACATTAAGCACTTTACAGTATTCAGTGTTCACAGCGCATGCAGCTCAGTTATTGAGATAGACAAGCAAACAGATGTTTGTATGTCCACATGCACAGCACTCTAACAGAGGGGTGGGCAGAGACCTGCAAGCTGGGAGAATAAGCATCTAACTTAGGCACAAGCATCTAACTCAGGGAAGCATTCCTGGAAGAGATGGTATCAGGGCACAGCCTAGAGGGGCTTGAGGGAGTAAGCAGGATGACAAAGGCTGCCTCATTGGGAATAGTCTACCTCCCATCAAAAGATGCTCAAGGATGAGGAAAGAACTTTTAACAAAGGAAGCTTGCAGTAACCCAGAGCAAGGGTTCAGACTTTGATTAGAGAACCTTTGGAAAGTCAGTGGATATGGATATTGTATCTACTGATGTGACTTAGGAAATTCTGTCCACAAAAATGCAGTACCAGGACCAACAGGTGACCAGGTATTATGGCTTGAATCTGAATGTCCCCACTCAAAGGCTCATACACTCATAAGTGGGGTTTTTCAGAGCTAGCTGGATCTAGAGTGGGTGATACTGGGATTAAGGTTGTAAGGTGCTAAATTACTCTGCTGATTGGTTTAGCACAGTTCTGGGTATGGATAAAGGAAAGGCTTACCCTGGTTGTGGGAGGTTCCACCCAGAAAGCTTAGAGCTTGGATGGGACAAAAAGGAAAGGGAGGCTCGCTGCTTGCTGCTTATTGTGTTCTTATTGCCTCACCATGGACTGTTTCTCCTCTATGCTGCCCCTCTGTCATGCTACCCTACTTTGCTAGCTGACTATGGACTGAACACTCTACAAACTGTGAGCTGAAATAAACCTTTTCTCCTTTAAGTATTGGGTTTTTTGCCTCAGCAATGAGAAAAGTAACTAAGGGAGACTTTGTTACCAGGAGTGGGGTCACTGCTATAACTGTAGCTGACCCTGTGTTTCAGGGTCTTTGGAACTGGCTTGTGGAAAGTGTAAAAAAGTTTGCGTATACCAGCTAAAGAAGCATACCTATAATTCTGTAAGGTAAACTTGACAATAGAATCTGGTTAGAGCTCAGAAGACCAGAATGATGATAGAAATGCATTTGGTAAAGCCCAGGCTCAGGAACTTTCAGTTAGGAAAAAGGACTGCATTGCCTGTTGGATTCCAGACCAAGTATGTTACGCTTTGCCAGAAAATTTGTCTACATTACGCTCTTGTCTAGAGAGTTTGCCTGAGAATGAGATCAGGGTCAGTAGATTAATTAATCAAGTGAACAAAATTTCAAGGCAGTCTAATGTTAAGGCAGTGGTTTGGCTACTAATCAGGGCTTTTAGTGAGATCTATGTTGAGAACAGAGAGGAAAGAGATCAACAGAATGAATTAAATGTTTTGAGTTTGATCAGAAAGTTAGCTCCAGTAAAGTTGCAGACTGCAAAGATGAAGCAGAGAACTTGGTTGACACAAAGGAACAGGACAATAGAAAAGGTAGCCTGAGGACATAATAAGAATTAGAAGTACTCCATCCTTTGAAACCTCAAAATTGCAAAGGTGAAAGACTTTGCTTTGAGAAGAGGGTTCCAGGGCACCACGCTCTAGAATAACAGTGGTCTAGAGAATTTGTTGTTTGTGATTGGGTTCATAGTGCTCAGCAATTCAAGCACTTGATCCCTACAGCCAACAGAGAAAGAAGCTTGGCTACTGCTCCAGTTGGTAGCAGACCATAGCATCATCCACAAGGTGCTGGTTTTAAGCACATGTATGATTCTACAAGGCAAGGTGTGTGAGTTCTAATGAGTCAAGTGGAGTCCTCAGGAGACAAGTAGGCTCCAGTGACCCAACCAAGGTTACTGTCTGCATAACAAGGAGACTTGTGCTATAGAAAGCCTACAGGGTGCTGCTGGCAAAGACACAGAAGAGGCAAGGAAAGTTCCCACCAGAACAGCTCCTTAGGGAAAGGGCTCCAAGATGATAAAGTGCCAGGAGGAAGCCACCACTTGGCTGCCTGAAACAGAATCAAGTATGGTGGCAGTCAGTTGCAGGAGGACCACGAGTTCAGTCTCAAAAGTAAAGGGCCTATGCCCCTCATTCCTTCTTTCATATTCCCTCCAAACCTAAGAGAAAAAGGAACAAGGAGGCAAGACCTATCCACCCTTACCCACCCATGGCTCCTGAGGACAGTGGTCTAGCATTGGCTATGATATGAGGGCAGGGAGTTTTACACAGAATACAAGATTAAATTTTTATACTGGACCTGAGTAGACAGTCTTTGCTGTAACTGGAAGTGAACAGAAAGTCTGGGATGTGGTAAAAATCGGTTAAGATTCAGGAAATAGTGTTCTGACTCACATGGTTGAAAGAAGACATGAAGGAAACATATACCCGCTTCACTCTCACATGCCGCTAAGCTTCAGGTGACTCAAGGTGGTTCTATTAGCATGATTGCTACTAATCACCCCCAGATCACAATGACAAGCTTGATAGATGAATAAAAAATATATTCCCTCCCTACCACTAACCCCCTCAAGGTAGGTGGCATTCAGAGTGAGAACTCTTTACCCTGAATTCAGTAAGATTCATTGAGCACCAACCCCACAGCAGGTCCCAGACCAGTATGATGATCTTCTCAGTCACATGGACTCCCCACAACAGCCTGATATGCCCAGGGTTACTGGCTCTCCCACAAATGGAAAGACTACAGCCAGGCCATTGCTCAAGATCATGCCCACCAATTCTGGTAGCACTTTTGGTAGAGTGGTGCATGCCTGATAAACTGCTGAGTTTAGAGATGCTCATGGTCACTGCTCACCCACAAAAGGAAAATGTCACTGAGGAGAGCAATACAAAGATTATCACCTAGGCACCTTAACCCAGTCTTGCCCAGAGTCCAGAAGTACTTAGGGCTTCCAGGTCTTGTGAGACAAATATCTCACAAACATCTCATAAGTAGATTCACACTGTGGGCCACCCACTGCCAGGTATGACTAGCACCCTTTGAAAGGAATGAAGCTAAATGTGCAAAAGAGGTCATTATAGGAGCCTAAATGGAAGTGTATTGAGTGGTGCTGTTAGTATGTAACCAAGATGCTCAAATGTTAAATCACATGTTTCGTTGAGCTGAAGGCTGTTGTGTCTAACACACAGGCATTAAATTGAGTGGGGAGAAACAGACTAATACCATGGCCCTCATGTACTATGCAAGCAAAGTGTCCTCAGCAGTCCTCTTAGTTCCTGCACACCTATGACTATTTCCTGTCTTGTCCCAAAATCACCTTTGTCTCCTGAGCCTCCTTCCCTTGGGCAGCAGAATTCATCCCTTGCTTCTAGTGGAAATTTTCTTGTGCTGTTAACTGACCTGGTCCCCATGAATATGCACCACTTTCCCAGCTGGGGTTCTAATGGGGACAAATTGGACTCTACATTTCTCCTAGTGCTGAAATTTAACAAGCAACATGCACACCAATTCTGGTAGCACTTTCGGTAGAGTGGTGCACGTCTGATGAGCTGCAGAGTTTAGAAATGCTCATGGCCATTGGCCACCCATAAAGGGAACAAGTCACTGAGCAGAGTAAGACAATGATTATCACTTAGACACCTTAATCCAATCTTGCCCAGAGTCTAGAACTACTTAGGGCTTCTGCGTCTTGTGAGACAAACATCTCCCTGGCCCCATTTTTCAAAAAAGCCAGTTGGAGCTTGGGCTCTTTTGGTAGGACTCTGAAACAGACACTTGCTGTACATAACAAGGAAGCAGTATCTCTGTTCCTTGGGGGATTCAGCATGCTCTGCCTCCTGCAACTGCTCAGCTCCACACCTTGTCTCCTTTCCTTCTCCTTTCAATTTTGCAAACTCCACTTAGATAAACTATCCCAGAATCCCCACTCAACTTCCTCCCACAAGGCCACCTTCCACAGCTAGCCCAGATGCACTTACTGTGCTCTTTCCTGGCCCACACAATAGAGCACAGGCTGGAGGCTGGGCCTCCCTAAGCACAAGGAGATGTGACCAGCACCTCACTATCAGTTTGTGCAAATATCATGGAGCTGCCACAGTCCCTTTCTTACCTGTTCCATAGTTTCACCGTGGAATTCTCCCCAATCCTCCACCCTCAGCACACTGTCTCAGTTCATATCACAGCAGGTCAGCTCCAATTACAGGGTCTTGAGGACACGAAGGATATTTTTATTTAATGTATTTTAAGAGCATCTGCTCTAGTGAAGCAATGTACAGAAATAGTGCTCCAGAATCTGCAGTTGTGGAGGTGCTGTTCCAGCAGGGCACCCCTTCTTCCTAGGGAAGTATAATGAGAGGGTCCAGTGCCTCTTGAATGAGACACAAGTGCATGGGTCCACATGGCTATAGTCATCTTGGTTTAGATCATTCCCCACTGGTCTCTACAAGTTTCAGTTGCCTCAGCTGTAAGATGGGTCATTGACTGAGCTCATCAGCTGTTGCTTGGAGGAATAAGATTCCCTACTGCAGAGCGTGGCTAGGGGATGCAACCATAAAAATATATAGAGAAAAGGCAGATGATTAACCTGGGCACTTGAATAAGGGTGACTGTCCTTACCAGAGAATCCTTTTCAGTACTGACTTCACTTCACAGACCTCTGCAGCATAGTATAATTCTGCTCTGAGAACCTCTATCAGACAGCATAGGCTACAACAGTACTCTCCATCAGCCCATGCTGGAATCCCCACTGTATTCCTCTTTTACATTCATCTGAATTTGGATGTATTTAATGACCAGGATCTCACTACTTTGGAAGATGCTACACATATGTAGGAATCCTACCATGCTGGAACACAGGGATATTTCTACATAAGGCTGCTGGAGAAAAGGCCAGTAGCTGAGCTCAGACACATAGTGAGCTCCGAGGGTACACCTATATCTCACACCAGACAGTCACAGGTGGTCAGGCTATTTGGAGCCCCTCGCTTAGGCAACCCTACAGTCTCAAACCTAATCTTCCTGCTCTGCCCCTGGGCCTGTCTCCACACATCTGTGAAGACAGCTTGCTTTCAGAAGATGAGGCACTAACCTCTGTCCCCGATTATACATCCCCTGACAACTCTACTCTGTACATTTCCAAAGGGCCTTGTTCAGCATGAGCATAAACGTCATCAGACAAGACACATCTGTGCAAGTGATTCTCCGCAAAAGCCAAATCCTTCTCAGTCTGACCACTACCTCCCTTTTCAGGTTCATGGCCTCACAGCCTACGTCATGAATCTTATTCTCCAACCGCAAGACTTGCTCGTTCTTCTGCTACCATCAGCACTTTCTTTTCCTAATTCCTTGACATTGTTTATGCTGTTATCTCAGAGACAATGCTTTCTTCTTGCCAGGAAGATTCCTGTTCATCCTTTAAAACCCAGCCTATTTGTCTTCTCCTCAGTGAATCTTCCCTGACTGCCTAGGTATGGAGGATGCCGGTCTCTTCCCTGGGCTTCCACAAACCCCATAGTTTGCACCTCTCAGACAGTATTAAAAGTTATTGTTCTGCATTCACCACTGAGTTCCTTAGGTTTGTGGATGACACCTCTGGTCTCCTTTCCTTGGTCTTACCTGGAAAATGAGTTGGCACAGAGCTGCTGCTCCATAAGTCAGCAAAACAGATAGAAATAAATCAAGGAGCAGAAGTCAGAGCTTCATATTTAATTTTCTACCAGAGAATTCTTCCATTTTTTCTAAAATATATATATTTTAAATAATCTCAAGACTCTTACATCCTGAGAACAGAAAAAGTATGTGGAAGGGCTCAACTCTTCTCTGGTTAGTCATGGAGGGAGGTATCTTTTCTTCTAAGAAATCACCTCAGCCCCGACTGGGACCCTGTTGTTCCACAGGGATAATCACAGAGACCAGGCCCATACTTGGAGGACAGAGGGTGAGGCTTCAGGGTGAGTTCTCTTCCCAGGCACTTGACTCACAGATGTGCCCTGCACAGGAAATCAAGACCCTTTTCAGCCACCACTAAATGGAATGTTCTGGCCCATTTCCGACTGGAGCCTATACTGTGCTACAAACCCACCTACAGGACTAACAGTGTCATATCTGTTTGTTGACCAGAAATCCAGAGGCTGAGAGTCATGTTCTTCTTTTTCTCCAAGATCTTTTCCTGGGCTTCAAGTCAGAGAGGCTCCAAAAGGTTCTGGAAATGATCAGCTAGCAAAGAGCAGAGCCAAATTCAGCTCCAGACGGGCCTTAGGGCCACACCAGAGCCCAGTCTACGAACAGGAACCCTAGGCTCAGTGAGCTCCCCACCATGGCCAAGGGCCAGGATGCTAGGCTGGTAAGCAGTTCACCCTCCTGGACCCAAGCTGGGAAGAAGGCAGGGACAGTGAGCATCCCTCACTGGCACCGGTATGTGAGGCATCATGGTGGGAGTGAAAAATGTCAGTGTGGCATCCCATTTCAACATTTCCTTCACTTGTTTAGCTGAGATTTAAATTAAGCTGTAGCTCTATTAATATTAATGTGACACCTATCACGTGTCATGAGTTGTACAGTGGTTTCAACTCCTTGAGAAGCACTTGATTATCACTATGTTTAAATTGCTTCATTCCACAAAGATGTGCTGAGTCTCTGACGTGCCCAGAATTGTGCAAACGCTGGTGGTTCAGAGCTAAGAAATGCAGAAATCACAGACCAAAGGAGCTCATGGCCTAGCACAAACAGACACTCTGGCAGGTGATCACAGCAGCTGATGACAGAGGCCTTGGCAGGTGTGTGTGGAGGGAGGGGTGTGAAGCCAGGACCCGTCACTGTTAAGACATTCAGATGTTTCTCCAGGGGCCTTCTTCTGTCTTTGTGTTGCTTAAGGTGGAAGGCAGCACAGCACCACTACCCAACAGGCTCATAGCAGGCATTAGACCAAAAATGGCAATATATAACATTTCACTGGTCATTGGCTTATGGGTATCTCCTAAAAGCCAGGTAAATATGTTTTTAGTTCTTGTTTATTATTGTCCCCACATTCTTCAAATACTGGATTTGGATTGATGTGTATATCTGGAAACAAATGAGACTGTGAAAGGGTATTTGCTAGAATGTCCCTACTGTTTAAATTGAGGGAAAACTGGTATTATAGGAGGGCTGCTATTACTGCACTTGTAACAAGATGCTTTCTTTACTTTTATGGTTTAAAACTCTCTAACAAGGAATAGTTTTTGAAAAGGAAAAAAAAATGTCCAGCTACCACACTCGGCTTTTCATCTGAATTATATGTTTACCTATATATGAATTATACATGTTTACCTTGTATTCATTTATACGAATCATGTACATTTACATTTCATGTAGTTTGGAATGTTAAGAGCTAGGCCTTAGGTTAAATTATGAGTCTAAATCCCAGTTCTGCCGGCTACCAGCTATGGGCCTTCCTGTCTGTAGGTCCGAGTGTGTCCCTCATAGCGGGACACAGCACGCTAAGCCACAGGGGTGTATGTGGCTGGGGGAAAGCCTCGGATGTGCCTGTCCCACCCGTGTTTAGACTTAGAATTATTTTTGGTTTTACAGGGCTAAAATTATGTCATGGGAAGGGGATTTAATTAATGCCAAGTATGTTCAAAAAGATTAAATAAAAACTGCCAGATAAAAGTGGCGGGGAAAGAGCTTTCCTCTGGATGAAGGGAAGAACTTTGTACCATATACTCAACAACACACCTCAGGCTGTGTTAGAAGGTAGCGATTCCTCTGCTCCTGCAAGGAGCAAACTGCAAGGACTCAGTTGCAGGGTAAGAGGACCACACAACATGCCCCGCTGGGCTCCAGAGTTCTCAGACACAAGATGCCTATGAGAGGTGTGATTAGTTGCCAAAACCTTGTGTGGTCACCCTAAACTATATCCCAGTGAAATTGCTGGTTCTTTTTATTTTTATTTACTTGTGGTAAGAACTTTTTACATCAAATCTGTTCTCAGGATTGTTAAATATACAATATACCATTGTTTTACCTCGTCACAACTTTGCACAGTAGAATTCATTCATCCTAACTAAAGATGCCAGGCATAACTGAAGTTGCATTCCCTTTTTAAAATGAAATTTCATTTGCTATATTGTTGTGGTTGGTTTGCTTCTTCTTCGCTTTGGGACATTATGACTGGACTGTGATCCTGGCCACGTAGCTGCTGCACAGGACAGGACAGCTGCAATTAACCTGCATCTGCTCGTATGTTGTTAAAGGAAACCCTTCTCCTTAGAGACAGCAAAGGCGGGATACATTCTAACCTTTTTTTCAAAACATGATTATAAGCCAAACTTACAAACAAAAATTACAGATATACTCCTCTCTACCAGAAGATAGCCAGGGTCAGCCTGAAGAAATTGGGTGTGGAAACAAAGGCAGGTGGACAGGGAAGGGGATCGTGCTTCAGATGGAGCAGGCTGCAGAGGCCTCTGCGTGGATTCTGGCAGGGCATCTTCAGGCCCCAGCAGGTAAGTACACTGCCCTCATGCATGCCCTGGAGTCTGTCAGGACTTTTGTTTGTTGGTATCATGATGTCACCCTAGCATTTAGTCTTTCACAAATCATCAGCCATTAAAGTGTGCATGCCCTCTGACCCGGAAATCCTCCTCCTGGAGACTCAATCATCTGAAGCACATCATTATTAAGAGCCAAAAGCAAGTCACTGATTTTGCTAAATAATACAGCTCAGGAGCGGTCAGGTCATATCAGTCATTCATTCATGTGGTCATCTCTGTTCGTTAATACCACAATCCCTGTCTGTATTGGCCCTAGACAAGTGCAGGGGCTACGATACCAATCTATTTTCTTGATCTCAGATACTAAGCACACACACACACACACACACACACACACACACAGTGCCCAGTGCTGGGTGAGAGACCAGAGTGTCAGACCCTCTGTCCCAGAACTTCATGAGACCTAAAACCAAGCTTTGTTTCTACATGCAAACCCAGCAGGTTATTCCCATTCTGGAGGCCTCTGTTTTCCTCATCTGTAGAATGGGGAAATGGCCCTTTTCTCAGCTCTCTAGATTTTGTAGCTATGTTTGCTGTGCAACCTGGCATTGCCTTCATTGCTTTTCCCTCAGTGACACTGGGGATGCATTCAATACCTTTTCACTAAGCTGCATCCCCAGTACTCTTATAAGTAACATTTTATTTTAACCCAATGTCTCCCTAAGTCAATAAATTGCCCAGCTGAACTCAAACTTGTGATCCTCCTGCCTCAAGCTTCCAGTGTGCTGGGATTACAGGTGTGTTCCACCATGCCTACTACTTCTTAAACAGAACTGGCTAAACAATCTTCAGGGAGCTCCCCCACCCTAAGCTTCCCCTGCCAGCCTCTCACATTCTAGCCCCTCTTGAAGGGCCCTCAATGAGTAATGCTGCTGCCTTGTTGAGGGGAACTTTCCCCACCACAAGGCAAAAGTTCTTGTTGACATGAAAATGGTATTTGAATCCTCCTCCATCCATCTTCCCTCTGCCTGTCCTCAGATAAGCATTCCCACTCTCTGATTCTGGTTTACAAAACTGAGACATGAGTGGCACAGATGTCATTCACAGTCCTGGCTCCCATATGCACAGGCCAGTGTGCCCTCCCTCAGGCCCAGCACCATTATCACTGCCGAACAGAGGCAGAGAGGCGGGTGGGTGTTGGTGTCAGTGCGACTCTTAGAGCTGAGAAGGAGTGACAGGTCCTCCAGCTACAAAGTGACTTTAGATGCTCACCTGGTCCAAGCACTCAGGGTCAGACCTGGTCCAAGCACTCAGGGTCACACCAGCTCTCCAACAGCCCAGTGAAATGGCCATGCAACCTGTTTGAGCACCTCTCATAAGGGGAAACTCACCACCTCATGTGTCCATTCCCCTCCCATCTCTGGACAGCAATGTGAACATCCAATTTGGCATCCAGTGAAACTTGCCCACTAATCCTCCTAATTTCCACCTTCTGGGACCAAAAGGTAGGTCACTTGCCTCTTCTTCAGGACAGTCCCCTCCCCAGGCCATTGAGGCCAACTGTATTCTCCTCCCCACACCAGAAGGTCCCCAGAGCTACTGTTTATTTTTCCACACAAACCATAGCTTCTGTTCCCAAGACCACCTCTTTCCCTCCTCTGAGTGCATTTGCATTTATCTTCCACAGAGGAATCAGGACAAAGGTACTCTGAACAAATTCCACAATACCAGATACAAACACACTTCCCCTCCATGCACTTTAAAGAGTCCATGGCTCCCTGGGCCCCCTTTATCACGTCCAATATCTTGTCTGAGAGAAGAAGCCCAACAGGATCTGAAAACAACAACTTGGAGCTGTTTAGTCACAGAGCAACCAGAAGATGTAGGAGGGGGAAGGTGGCGGGTTGTGAGACAGAAGCAAACTAGAGCACATTGCAGCCCGCCACATTCCAGACACTCTGCCTGTTACCTGCTCCGATCAGAGGCCCTGTCATCTTCCTTTGGCAAATGTGGAAATGGAGACTCCTTGTGTAGAGTCATCTGGCTTAGAACAGCCAGACAAAGCCACGAAGCTAGGACTGGACACCAAGACTGACAGCCAGTCTCCCACACTTCCCCCATAGCTCACTGTATGTCCTGGCTCCCCACAAAGGGAGCTCCCAGGGGGAAAAGAACGTTCTGGAACAAGACCATGAACTAAGCTACAGGGAGTCTGAAGATGTAGTCTACAATGTTCTAGGATTTTGCCAGGCATAAAGGTCAACGTGAGACAGACAGGTGGGGAGACAGAATGACCCGTGTCAGCAAGAAGTTCCAGCCGTGGGGCTGATAGGTGACATGGAATGTAATGAAAGTCTGAGCAGGGGACCCTGCATGGAGCCCCAGCACAGGGATGTCTGAGAAGCCTGTCATGGCTGGGTCCAGCCTTGATGAGACATGCAAGCACCCTGTCCGTCAGCACATCAAATTCCGTCAACTGGGACAAGAACAACATATGCAGAAAAAACAGTAAAAGATAAAACACCACATGGACTAGAGGAAATGACAGAGGGGCAAAAATGTTCAAATAGGAAAGAGATCTAAATTTAAATGAAAAAGGCCAACTCCTGAGGCAGTGGGTGCAATTCCAACTGCAGGCTATTCCTCCCCCATTCCTCCCCCGTGGCCTCCCTACTCTTCTCTCCCACTGCACACCAGCTTCCTCACAGGAAAGGTGAGAGGCAGGCACATCTCAACACTTCAAAAGCAGTCACTCCAGGCTCCTGCGCTTGACACCACACCGGGGCTGCTCAACGCCAACCCAGCAGGTATGCTCCTGGGGTTTGCTCCTTGACCCTGGGCAATCCAGGTAAAGCACCAAAGCAGTGTGCCAGACCTGGCTCACCTCAAAGGGATTTAGCAAGAAACTGAACAGCGGATGGAAGGAGCGCTCACTCTCCTCACTTCGCACCTAGCCCTGTCCCACGCGCGTCTGGGGAAGGAGGGAGGAGGCCCAGCGGACCTCTGCAGTGGAGGAGAGGACTCAGGCCTTACCTGGCAGGAAGGCTCTCAGGGATGCCAGCTGAGCTCCGGTTCAGGGCCCAGAGCCACTGCGAACACGGTCTGCAGAAGATGCCAGCCCCAGGCAGCCCCCTCCTGGGGCCACCTGTGAGCAACTCACCCACCTTCTCCCCCAAATTCTAGCACATTGCGTCTCTGAGCAAGGCTTAATAAAATATGTCTTTCCCCAGCCCAAGGAGAAAGAGAGAAAGAGAGACAGAGAGATTTAAATTTTAAAACAAATAACCATCTACCGTCAGAAGGTAAGGCTGGAAACTCACAGAATGGAATAGAAAGTGTGTGAGAGGCAGAAAAACAGGGAAGGGAGAAGACACTTCCTTTGGGAGAAGAGATTAGCCCCAGCCAGCCTGGCTGCTGCCAAGAACAAAGCTACCCCGAGCCTCCCCAGGGGCAAAGCGGCGCAGCGCTGGGATTCCCCAGCTAAGAGAGCGGGGGGAGGGGGCGGGACCGGGGGCGGGGCGGGGAGAGCAGGAGGGGGAGGGGCCGCGGTTCCCCGGGGGAATGCTGGGGGAGGTGTGGGAAGGCGGAGGGGTGGGGAGGCCCTCCGGACCAAAGCCAAGGGCCCGAGACGCTGATGGGGGAGGTGGGCACCAGGAGGGGACCAGGACAGTTTTGGATTCCAAGCTACACCGAGGCTGCTGTCCAAGCCCAGGAAAACCAAGACAACTCTGTCCAATTATAGACTTCCCGGATATTTTGGTCCCCTTTACACCCCGGTCTGAAATAACCCCCAGAGGAGGAAGGCAGCTGCCGCTGCCAAGTTTGGAAAGTCTGGGGCCCCAGAGAGGATGGAGAGGGGATATGCTCTGTTCCCTGTCTCACGCTGCCTCACCTGTCCGAGCAGGTGACAGCAGGTAACCTGCAGCCCCGTGGCCCTGCGTCCAAGCTGTGGTTCCAGCCCTGGTGCGGAGGGGTGGATTGCGTCCTTATCTGGGGATGAGATGAGGACAGTGCAGGCTCAGAGATAGGCTTTGTCGCCAGGGTATCAGGGAGAGAGAGCCTAGGGTGACCTGATGGGACATGAGCCTCACCCATGGACTCCAAAGGCGGAACAGGGGCAGGTGTTTGCCTCCCTGCCCTTTTACTTTTTTCTTTCTTACCCTCATCCCTAAAAATGGGCCAGGCAGGGTATTTTGAACTAGATGAGAACATGGTTTAATATGAACTCCCTCCCCTGCCCCCTCCAATCTGCAATGTGTCTCCTAAAGGTGTCTTTATTTGGCTGTCTCCTGGGTGGTAACTGTTTAATAGCCAGAATGGGGCTGCTCTGTGACCAGGAGCTCCCAGCAACCAGGCCCTGCCCTCTTGTCCTGCTTCTTCTGCCAACCACCCTGTGCAGTTCCTTCCCCATGTGTCTGTAGATGCCCACTGGGGCAGGCAGAGTTGAGCGCCAACTAGGCAAGGCAGAGGAGCTCAGGGCTGCAGCAGCCATATCCCAGGAGTGGTGGGATGAAGTAAGAGTGGATAGATGCAGACTGACAGGGACAGACAGTAACCACAAGAGCACACGGCTCAGTCCCTTAATAAGAAGTTCCAGGGTGCCCAGCAGGAACCCAGGGGTCTGCCTCGCAGTACAGCAGAGCAGATCACAAACTGAAACCAGCTGCCACCTTCGCTTCCTGAGCTGTACTAAGAGCTGGGAAGGGCACAGAGCAGAGGAATCAGTCTCTGCTTCCCCTCTGAGGAGGGGAACTGGAGACTCAGTCCTGAGGATGGGCCTTCTGAGGAGGGTGTGGCCCAAAGAGTGGGAGGAGCCACCACAGGAAGGGGAGCCCCAGCAAAGGATGACCAGGAGCTCACCAGGGCCTGGGTTCTGGGCAGAGGGAAGGCTTCAGGTGTACCCTCCAGAGCCCCCTGTGACCTGGGACTTGTAGGGGCTGTGGTGGGGACAGAGGACCTGCAGAGGAGGATATACAGGTTCCTGAAGACCCTGGAGTCACTGAAGTACCTCGGAGAGATAAGGACAGGTTATGGCCAATGGGGGCTGGGGGTTGTGGTGAAGGCAGGGAGGTGAGCTGATCACAGATCAGTGAATAAATAGTCTGAAACTTCACAGAAAGAGAAAGAGAGAGACAGACAGACAGACAGGCGGTACATCTTGGACCATTATCAGTCTATCTTTCTAGCCACAGGTAAAAGGAAGTCTGTAAAGAGACAGGAATTTGAAGTTCCTGCCTCAGATAACTACAGATTAATGTTTTTCAGCTTAATTCAGCATTTATTGAGCACCAACTGATATCAGATCCTGGAGATGCAAAGCTAGACAGAATTTAAATCAGACCTGGAAACAATCATTTCCTGAAGAAAAAATATGTCACCCACTGCTTTTGAATAATGGAATCTCCAGGAGTCTGAGCTCCCAACCGGCTCTTACAGACTTCAACACATCTGGACAGAACCCTTCCCTAAGGCTTTTCTGGGACCCTTAGGTAACTTGAGGCAGAATCTAGGCTGGGACTCGGTGGCTGAAGGCCCAGGTGTACTCACCTGAGGCCTCTTCAGACCAGAGCTGCCCTTCTGGCACAAGCTGCCTTCATTTTATCAAGGTCAGACTTGAGAATCTGCCAGCGGCCTTCAAGCCCACTTTCCCGTGGGGTGGTGCCCATCCCCTGACAGTGAGGAGAAGAATGATGGCCTCCACATGACCCCCAAGAGGGCCTATGGCCAGGAGTCTTGGGCCTTGGTTTTATTTTCTGTTGCTGCCCTAAATTACCACAAATGTATGTGCTCAGAGCCAAATTCATTCATTATTTTACAGTCCTAGAAGTTCGCGGCGAGTCCTATGGGGTTAAAAGCAAGGTGCTGGGACGGCTGGCTCCTCCTGGAGGCCCCAGAGGAGAATCCATTCCTTGCCTCTTCCAGCTTCTAGAATTTTCCTGAATTCCTTGCCTCACAGCCACTTCCTCATGTCTTCCCAGCTTCCCCCTTCAGTTGCTGGAGCTCCCAGCACTGTAGTCAAGTTTCCTTCCACCCCTGTCTTATGGAGGCCACTTCTGTGGTGATACAGGGACCCTTCCCCTTAGATGGCCCAGGATCACCTTCCCATGTGAAGATCATTAACTGAACCACAGCTGCAAATCCCTTTTCCATGCAAGAAACATACACAAAGGCTCAAGGAATTCAGATATGGACACCTTTGGGGGCCATCATTCTACCTTCTGCAGCCCAGAGAGAGCATCACAGCCTGGTATGCAGCTCGCTCAGTTTCCCACTTCCCCTTCTCCTAGGATGCACAGGTCCTTGATGGTCACTCAACAGTAATAAAATGAACCAAGGGTGCCCTCATGGGCTTGTGTGTCACTTACGGGGGACAGTCATTCCACACACCAGAGTGTCCTCCATGCAGGAGGTAACAAGGCCAAGTGAGAAGCAAGGCTGGGGATACCTGCAACTGCTCCTGCTTGAGGTGAGGCAGCGGCAGGGCCCAGCTCCTTGAAGAAGTGTCAGCTGGGTGGGGTCCTAACTGAAAGGGGGAAGAAGGTCCATCAGGCAGCCAGGACAAGGGCTCCTGTGAAGATAAGCTTGGTGAAACGGGGCTGCCACAATTGGATCCCCAGAACAGCCTCTTCCTTTTCTAATGACCTCTGGGATCAAACCAGGGCCCTGCTGGGCTGGAACCTGCCACCCAGACCCTGCACTGTCCTCCCGACTTGACCTAGCATCTCCCCCCTACCACAATCCCAGGCCTATGGGACATCCTGTGGGCACGGTGCAGGGTGTGCGGCTTCCTCACCCCACCTTGCAATGTCCCACCCTCCTTCCCTTCTTTTGGAAAATATTACTGAGAAACTCAAAGTATAAATAATTTAGGAGCAAAATAAAAAATGGAATTTGTGAAGAGGGGAACGGGTTCTGGGAAGGAGGATGGGAAAGAGGAGGGAGAGAGGAAGTAAGAAGGACTCAGATACCCAGATGCCGTATGTGTATGCACTACCTCCCCACGGTGAATGTGTTTATTATGTATCACATACCTATACTAATAAAAAAGGGAATTTTAAAAAATTTTTAATAACTCATAAGAACTGTGCCAGTTGGTGGGGTACAGTGTGATGTTTCCCTACCTGTATCTTGTGACCTGAGAGGAACACCTCACCTGGCTGGAGACCCCCAGTGAGCCTGTGTGGCGGACAGACTCCCTGAAGTCCCCTCACGTCAAGAGCTCCCGAGACAGGCAGAACTGGAACACACCGGCACTGCCTTGACCCCTGCTCCCCTGTGACGTCCCAAGACCAAATGTCTTCATGAAAGTGGACCCGTGGCCTTGAAAATACCATGCTGTGCCACAGAGAAGAGGAAGCCTCCGAGATACCCACCTTGCCCCCCGTCGCTGCCCTGAGAAGCCCTGAGGCAGAAGGCATCAGAGGGGTCTGGAAAGACAATTCCAGAATGCTCTTGTCTCACTCCCTTCCCCTTTTGGACTTTTTTTCTGCCAAGATGACAAGATGTCCAAATATTTAAAATGAATTAAACAGAAATCAAAAACCCACATATATATCCTCATACTCACAAATATGTGGATATGCATTTAGCAGAGAGTGAGAAAATGTTCCCCGAGGACTCCATTTTTTCTTCATTTCTATCACTGTGGTCATCAGCGCCAGAGGTAAATTTGGCAGAAGCCATTCACAGCAGACATCTCTCCGTGGGAAGAGGAAGCAGTCTGTATCAGTCCTGGTGGTCTTGCTCAGGGTCCGCAAGGTTGCAGTCAGGTGTCAGTGGGCTGCGTTCCCTTCTGAAGTCCCTGAGGAGGAATGGGCGGCCAGACTTCTTCCGGCTGTTGGCAGCCCTGAGTCTGTCCCTTGCCGTGGTGGAAGCCACGTCCCTGACTTCTGCTGCCAGTAGGCTGGGGGCTTCTCTCTGCTTCCAGAAGCCACCCCCTCCCACAGGGGCTCCAGGAAGCCTTTCTCCGTCTTTCTCCCACAGGTCCTAGAAGTTGACTCTCCTTGTCCTATTCTGGCTTCTGCCACTAGCTAGTTTCCAGCCTTCACAGGCTCAGGTTGGTACATTAGGGCAAGCTGAAATCTCTCTAGGTTAAGGTCAACTGTGCCAGGTGACAGCATGGTCAAAAGATGAATCTGCATGCTCGTCCGACAACCCAGGGATCCGAGCAGGATGTTTCCTGAGGGCCCACATGCTGCCTATGACTCTTTGAAAACTTTTCACTTAGCTAGGCATTTTGGTGCATACCTGTAATCCCAGCTACTCCAGAGGCTGAAGCATGCTCAAGACCAGCCTAAGTAACTTAGCCAGACATTAGCCTCAGTAACTTAGCCAGTGGTACAGTGTTTGCCTAGCATGTGTGAGGTCCTGGTTTCAACGTCCAACACTATCAAAAATAAAATAAATAACCTGTGTAACTCTTCTTTTTCTTCCATTTTAAAAACATTTGTTTATTTCCTGCATTGTTTGACTTTAATATCTATGAAATTAGTAAGTACATCTTTTTGTTCCCTGCTATATTTCCATGCCTAGCATGGTGTTTGATACAGGAAAGGTCTTAACAGTATTTGTGAAAAGTATGAAGAGATGAACCGAAGAATGACTGATTGAGAGGGAGAAAGCTGCCTTCAATCAGATCTGAGATTAACTTCTTAAAATGCACAGGTTGGGCTTGGTGGCGCATGCCTATAATCCTAGCACATGGAAAGCTGAGGCAAGAGGAGTGCTGTGAGTTCAAGGCCAGCCTGGGCTACACTGTGAGACCCTGTCTCAAAAAACAAAACCAAATAAAACAAACAAACACAGATGCTCAGACCCAAGCAGTTAAATAACACGAAAGTTGCAGAAAAGTGATGGGACCAAATACTGGACAACAAGGAGCACTCCCCAGAGAGAACAGGGGCATCAAATTCCAGGTGCTTGTGAGCTACTTCCTTTGGACTGAGGGGTCTGGTAAATGGGTGGCAGTGTCCTGAGAAAAACTCTTTCTTGGAAGCCTAGTTTTAATTTGAGTTACTTCAAGGGCCATGGGCATGTTGCTTAACTGCATGTTTCTTAACTCTTTGAGTTCAGATTTTACCTTCCCCCTCAAGGATGTGGGGAGAAGGGCAATCATGTGACAGCTGGTGCTCACTAAAAACTTGTGGTCATCTGGATCTATGTGCCGTGGATGAAACCAGAGAGTGCTTCCCCCATTCCTTGGATTCTTATGATCTACTTGGATAAATAAGATATAAAACATGATAAAATAAAGAGACAGATATGATTGCGCACCATTGGGGGCATTATATGCTGCTGGTTGACTCCTAAGACTGTTTTAAAAATAACAACAAGAAAAGTGGTGGGGAAAACTTCCAGGCAACATGGGACTTTTGATTTCAATTCAAAATGAAAGCATATTTATTGGACAAAGAAAAACATGAAAGTATTGAGAAGCAAAGATAAGACACTCATAATCCTACTACCAAAAGTCATTGTTTAGGCTTCTCCAGATTATTTCCTATGACTAATAAACAAAAGCAACCTGCAGAACTTTTCCCTTTCTTGTTTCCCCTAGGGCTCTTATCCTATGTGATTAATTTTCTTAAGGATGGATGGCAGTTATTAAAATAACCCTCTGGAGCCACACATCCTGTCAGCTCCTTATTAGGAAAGCAGGTCTAGGATGAACTCAAGGTTCTTGACAAACTCTAGGGGAAGGAAACTTAGGAAGTACAAATTTTAGAAAATTTTGCAGAGACCAGAGAGGTTCCGCTAGTGGGGAATAATGCAAAGATCCTGACTGGAGGACCATAGGGAAGACTGCATACCAGTGACTCCTGCTGGAAGGCAGGCCTTGGGGAACAGCACAGGCAGGCTTCTCATTAACCCCACAGTCTGCCAAGCAGGAGAGAAGCTTGGAAGTCACCACATTATATCCTTTATTTCACCCAATCAAGAACTCACAGGAGAGGAATCTACAGTGGCTCTTCCCAAAGCAGATACCGATCAAGTGCTGAGAATAGAAGTTCCTGCTCCAGTCTCTGCTGTCTACTCAAAGTCTAGGCAAGGAAGCCACACCTGGCTGGAAAGGATGGAGTTTAGACAGTTCAGTCTCCACAAGGGCATGCCTTTCAGCTGCATTTGCTTACACCAAGCAATGGGGGACCCTCCCTTACCTCACTCCCCTCCATCCAATCCCCATGCCTCACTACCCCATATCCATTTCCCCCTATATGGACCTGTGCTCTTGTCCCCTGAAGCCTGGCCCCCTCTTGCCAGTATCCCATGACCTCCCTGTCTTCTGATTGCTCAGTTC
Organism: Chinchilla lanigera; assembly: GCF_000276665.1. Classification (NCBI taxonomy): domain Eukaryota; kingdom Metazoa; phylum Chordata; class Mammalia; order Rodentia; family Chinchillidae; genus Chinchilla; species Chinchilla lanigera. The sequence continues at coordinate 12,877,691 of NW_004955461.1, forward strand.
TTGCAGAAAGGATCTTTTTAAGGGAACACGTAAGCATGACCTATGTACCCTGCTCTGAATGCCTGCAGCCCTTTCGTCCACAAGTCTCTGAACTTCTAGAAGACATGGTCCTATCTAGCCCACCTCTATTTTCCATTCCCCACACACAGCCTGGTCTAGACAAGTCCTCAGTAAATGTGATCCTCTACAAAATGTGATCTGAGAACCTGCCTAGTCCCAGATCCTCAGCCTGGCCTAAAATGTTAGCTCTCCAAGGAAATGAATGTTTGCTGCTTTGTTTACTGTTGAATGCCTACATCTGAGAAAAACGCTGGGCATTTGGTTGACATTCATGTAAAGATATGTCCATTGAATAAATGAATGCAATGGGTTGTGTACGTGTTTGACAGCTGTGTTGGTTTGGGGAATATTTTTGCAAGGAGAACAACATAATACAGGACACATATTTCATAAGGTTATTTATAATAGTCACCCAAAGAATGATCTACAAAAGAGTGCAGGAAATCTGTCCACACACTAAGACTAAGGAATCCAGCTGAGGGCCTGGATCCCATGGACATGTCTTGCATGAGTCCAGCTGAAGATCTAGAGCTCATAACAATATCCCATACAGGCCTGTTTCACAGATCTCTGCTGGGAAGGCCCAAAGGTCAGTGGTGGAATCTAGGAAGTCTGTGCCAGAGGGATGAAGGTTGTGTGCTAGCAGGCTGAGGGATCTGCACTGGAGCCAGGAAGCAATGCTCAAAGTAAGAACCAGAGCTCCCCTGGAAGGTACCACAGCCACCCTCAGCAACAGTGAGGTCCCAAGCTCCTCCAGTGGTGAAGACAGCTGAGCTCCCATCGGGAAAGCCAATGCAGCAAGCTTCTTCAGGAGACTGAGTCGTGCACCTTCTTCCCCTCTGGAGCCAGGGAGCGATGCTCAGAATGAGGAGTAGAGCTTCTTCCCCAAAGTGAACCAAAGCTATTCTCAGTGCCAACAAGGCCCAGAGCTCCTTGGAAAATGAAAACAGCCTAGTTCATCAGGAAAGCCAGCATGACAAGCTCCTCCAAGAGACCCAACAGCTCTTTACAGCTTCTTTCAGCTTCCAACAGGCTCCCAATAGCCTCTTTAGTTCCCCAGCGACTTTCTTCTTCTCCTCCCCCAGGTCTGCCTCTTATGCTGCTGGCACCAGTCCCCATGTGGACCTCCCACACCCAGCACCACATTTACTAGTTCATATGGGAGTTACAAGTTGACCACCAGTTGTCAATCCACTACAACAGCCATTGGTTCACTGTATTTCCATTTGGCTCTATAAGGTCAGTCCAGTGGAAGCGGACCTTTAATTCCAGCACTGAAGGAGGCTGAGGAGGAAGATTGCAAGTTCAAGTTCTGGCTGGGCAATTTAGCTAGACCTAATTTCAAAATAAAACATAAAAAGGGCTGTGGATGTGTAGTTCAGTGGTAGAGTGCCCCTGGGTTTGATACCCAATAGCAAGAAGAAGAAGGAGGACGAGGAGGAGGAGGAGGATGAAGACAAGGAGGAGGAGAAGGAGGAGGAGGAAAAGGAGGAGGAGGAGAAGGAGGAGGAGGAAGAGGAGAAGGAGGAGAAGGAGGAGAAGAAAAAGAAAAAAAGGCTCTTTATGGGTTTGGTGTTTTTCTTCTCCAACTGGGTATATAACTCCACGAGGGAGGAGGTAGGTGGAGCTCCCAGAACACCTATAAAAATTGCCATGTGCACAGGAACAGCTTACTCAAAATAAGAATCAATGCTATGTGAATTTATTTGTTTTATAATATTAATTTCTCTTGGTTCATTGAAGAGAAAGTTTTGTGCTTTTATCTGCTTATTTCTTCTTCATAAGACAGATTCTTTATTTTTTTGTCTATGACTTGTATCCTGAGTAGCATTTTGGCCACTTTTAAGAATTACAATACACAATATACTAACTATTGTTATTCTCTATCTTCTTATAAAATTTTCTTTTATTTTTTTGGAAGTAGAAGAATACTTTTTACAGTATTCTTTACAGTATTACTTAAATAAAAATTACAGTATTTACTTCATCAATACTTACTTGTATTACATTATGCCAAACAAAAGAGAATTAATTTAATTTTTTCCAAGTTATAAGTTTTTTTTTGTTTGTTTGTTTGTTTGTTTGTTTGTTTTTCTCCGGTACCGGGAACCGAACTCACCACCTTGCGCTTGCCAGGCAGGTGCTTTTTGCCGCTGAGCTAAATCCCCAGCCCCCCAAGTTATAAGTTTTTAAGCTCCTTAGAGATCAGCTACAGCCATCCCTTAAACCCATTATACAGAGATGAAAATTTGAGTGTGTCAATTTCTCCCAGAATAATATGCATTCTGTAGTGTTTTGCTTGTTAAAATTGGCTTGTTTTTATGACATTTATTCCTTTCAGAAAAAGATCAGATTAACCACAGAAATAGTCCTATTTATATTTGTACAATTATGTACTTTTTATTTTAAAAAAAAAATACATCAGTACAGCACTGGCAAGCACATGGAGTTAGGTTTGCATGTTTCCTGAGCTCTTGAAGCCAGATTTTCCCAGCCACCCAGTACCCTACTCTCAGAATGTCCCACCTCCTTCACTCTATATTTGGGTCCCAGGTTCCCAGCCTGGGTCAGTTACCCTGAGCTAGAACCAGCAGCCAGAGTGCCAAGAGAGGGCCCAGCTAAGGACCAGGATGGTCACACTTTCACATGCACTGTCTGGGTGGATGCAAGAGTGACTGTGTTATCCCAGGAGCAGGGAGATGTCTTCTCCTCCCTCGACTTCAGTTGTCACGTCACCACCTTTTCTGACCACGGCCCTAATCCCAGTTTTCTCCGAACTGTAGGTTGGGCTGTATTTGGCACGGATGATCTGATCCAGGAGATCTGGTCAACCTCTTCAATCTACCCATCCAGGATGTTCTCCCACCTGACACCACAATTTTTTTTTTTCCAAAGACACCTTTGAAAAAGCAAACCCTATCTCTCTGACCTTCTAGGTCCACCTCTGGCTGCCCACTTGCTTACACTGAAGTTGAAAACCGGCCTCCATATTCCAATTCCAGCATCCCTGCCCAACTGATTCCCTACCCCAGGACCCTTTTTCTGGAACTCCAGCTTCCGGAGTCTCCTTCTGTCTCTCAAATATGGAAGCCACACCTTGATCTGGACTTCCCGTTGCCTTTGCTGTGCCTGAGCCTCCTCAAGTGCTTGGTCCTCTTCCCTCACATGGAGTTGAGGTCAGCAGCCCCTCTCAGCAGGGCCTTTATGACCAGCCCTCACCTTCCTCTGCTCCCTGCTAGATTTATGTGTTCTTCAAAGTCCTTAGAGCTGCCTAAAGTGGCTCTATGTTTATGTGTTTATTGTTCTGCTCCTCGTCCAGAAATAAGAAAGATTCCATCACTGCTATGTTCCCAGGGTAATGCCTGGCACACAACACGGAAGAGCTGCTGAGTGACCAAACTTAACCAATGATCTGATGTCTCCTCCTGGGACTCCCTACCTTCTTCAGCAAAAAGCAAAATAACAGTATCGACATTAACAGTCATTGTGCAAGACACTTTCAGACTCTGCAAGGGCATTTTATCTCCTGTGTGTACCTAGCTGGCAGGATAATGGTGCCATCTGTGGTTCAGGAATGTGAAACAGAGGTTTAGAGGTGAGGAACCAGCTCGAATTGCTTGGCTGAAAGTGGCGGAGTCTGACTCCAAGTCTGGATCTGTTTCCTCCAGAGATTTGAACTTCCTTGTGTATGCTGGCCTGAGAAATGATTTAAACGTTTCATTTTTAATGCTAAGAATCTCCGAGTTCTAAAAAGTGAGTCGCAGCTGTCTCCTGGAAATCAAATTCTGGTTTCCTGGCAACTCAGAATCTCCTTCCTAGTAGGTCGTGCTCCGTGTTCCCTTCAAAATAACTCAAGCAAAGAGACAGTGCCACTGGCTAATGCTGTGACCCTTCTGAAGGCCCTTAACAAATCCCTGAGTCAGTGATCAGTGTCTTGCCCTGTGTGAGCGCCCCCATGACCCAGGCTTCCTTGTTTTAGAAGTCAAATCAGTTTCATCCACATCGAAGACTCCCTCCCTCTGCTGAGTCCCTTCCTTTTAAGCCACCCAGTACCCTACTCTCAGAATGTCCCACCTCCTTCATTCTATATTTGGGTCCCAGGTGCTCAGCCTGGGTCAGTTGCCCTGAGCTAGAACCAGCAGCCAGAGTGCCAAGAGAGGGCCCAGCTAAGGACCAGGGTGATCCTCAGCATTCCAAGGGTGATTTCATGGCACGTGCCCGTGGACCTGCTCTGCGCTTCCTCATCACCTTAGTTTGCCACACCATGAGTTACCCGAGAAAAAAGTGAGAGTTAAAGGTCAATTTGATCTGTCATGGTGATAGGAAAAAGTTGAGTCATTTTCTAGATTTTGAAATCAGTCAAATGGCATGCAGTGATTAAAGACAACCAGAGGAACACCAATTATAATGGCAATAATTTCACACCCAGGGATCTATTATATGTAAACATGGGATATTCCCAAACATGCATGGCTCAGCATTGCTCACAAGCAAGAAAACCTGGCAGTACTCAAAGTGTTCAACAGGAGAAGTTTGCTTAAAAAATGATGGAGTCCTTTAAGTGGTAAATAAAGATAATGATCATGAATGTTGAGAAATTCCTACCCTATTGTTAAATAGGAAGCAAATAAACAAATCAGTACAGCAGACCTACCCATTTCTTCTTCCCAAAATCATGGCTGAGGTGATTCTTTGTGAGTTTCTAGATATTTTCTACACAGTCAAGATGTTTAATCTGGTTCAGGCACAGACAAGTCCTATAGTACAAAATGGAAATACAATCTTTAAAGGCCCATCTGTAGTTTCATCTCCTCGCCTAATGCTACATCTTGGGCAACCATTCCTTTAGTTCCTTTAGGCCTACTCCACTCTGTTAATGACCACCTTGTGTTGCTAGTGTTTGTACTTTCACTGCACAGATGTCTGATGCTCTCTGTGTGCCAGATAAGAAGGGTAGGGAGAGCTCTGCTAAGCTTGGTGTACTGCAATATGTGCATTCCCCCTTTACTTCGTTAAAATGTGCTGCCATAAAGAACACTTTATATACAGTTAGCCTTCTGAATCCACAGGTTTCACATTCAGAGGACTCAACCAACAGTGGATTGAAATTCAAACAAAGTTGCACTTAACATACACAAAATTTTTTCTGTCATTATTCCCTAGACAGTATAACAAGTATTTATATAACATCTACATTGCAATAGGTATTATTGTTAACATCACAGAATGTAAAAGAAAGTGTGAAAGATTAAGGCAGAAATTAATGCAATCAAGACAAAAAAAAAAACTCTCCAAAAAATAAATGAATCAAAGAGCTGGTTCTTTGAAAGAATAAATAAAATTGATAAACCCCTAGCCAACCTTCTCAAGAAAAGAAAGGAAAGAACTCAAATTCATGCAATAAGGAATGAAAAGGATGAAATT
>NW_004955461.1:12886124-12893845 GCF_000276665.1 Chinchilla lanigera
TAATTCCTTACCACTCTGTTTGTAACTCTGTACTGTCTGTACTGATCCTTTGCTATTTTGTAAAATGTTGTCTGTCTGTTAGTATTTTCCTCCTTTTATTTTTAAAATAAAAAAAAAATGTGTAGGTTATACATCAATGCCATACCATTTTACATAAAGGACTTGAGAATTACAGGTTTTAGAATCCAAAGAAGTACTAGAACCAAGTCCCGGCAGGTACTGAAGGACAACTATGTGTCTTACTCTGTTGTGTATCTGAGTTGGGGCTGGGGTTTCCTAGAAGTAGTCCTAGGTGGACAAACTGCATAGATGATTTAAATTTTGGTAAATACTTTTTTCTCAACTATTTCAAGTATTAGAGCCTAATAGAAATATAAGCTTTATAGTGAGAAGGACAAAAGCAACAGGAGTTTTTGGAGCTGTGAGGCTGATTTATGAGTTGTTGAAGTAAAAGAACCCCTTGAGACAAAGGAGTGAAGGAACATGGGAGGCACTATTATCCCCATTGTAACGGTGAGAACACTGAGTCCCAGAGACACTAAAGACTCTCTTGAAACCTGACCAGTAGGGAGCACTGTACCCAGAGAAAAATCTGTGTCCATGGTCAGTAGAATAAAGGCTGAGTGGGCAAGAGCCAGGAGGGCAGTGGGGACAGTTTTGCAGATCCGCTTTCTTATGGTGGACTCCCCTACAATGAGACTGGGGAAGGCCAGGTAGAGAAACAATCATGTCCTAAATTTCCAGAGACAGCCCTGGCCACATGGAGTGGCATTATTCCTCCTTCTTCAGGAAAAACAAATCCACTTTCCTAAATTACATGCGTCTGTCTGTACTGTAGGGATTACATATCCTCCCCATCTGCTTTGCAGACATCTATTGTCCTGGCCCCTGGCTTAGCGGCATCAATTATTCTAGCAAACTGCCTGTACGCACATGCCCAACCTGGCTCTCTGCTCACTCACATCTCTCTAGGAGAAGAAACACGTTCCTGACAAATATTTGCAGAGTAACTCAGGCTAAGAGCTGCTCCCCAGGTGAGCTCAAACCCCGGGCTACCTAGACATGCATGGAACTAGAAGGAGCTTTCCTATTGTAAACAGCCCAGAGAGTGTTCAGAGACTGCTCTCTGCATCCCTATTCTGCCACTTACTTGGCTGTGTGACTTTGATGATATTCTACCGTCTCTGGTCCTACATGGGACAGCTGGAGGGCTCAAGGACACTTGATGTATTTCCCAATGGTAAATGAAGTTCCTTATGTGAGGTTAGCCACAAGTACTGGCATCTGTGAAGTGCCTAGGGAAGTCAGTCATGGTCGTCCCAGAGGGCTGGCGAGGGTTAGTAGTATCAACATAGAGTGCATCAAGCCCTGGGTGTGAAGGAGGAGGAGGAGCGTGGTCCATAGAGAAGAGAGAAGGCAACCTCGGCTAGAGCAAGTGCAAGACAGCTGGACAGCTCTGTTATTCTCAGACCAGGGACCCACTGTTCTGTCCTTCCTGGGCCGGCATCAGATGTGCCCTGGAAGCGGCCGCCTGCCTTCAAAGGCTCAAACTGGTTCTCTTTGTGCCCCATCCATTACATGCAATATCACTTGCACTTATTTTGCTTTTGTGTGATATTTCGGATCAATTCAAACCCTGCTTTCCTCTGACTTTGCCTCCACATAATGCAATCCTTTCTAGGATCCAATGTGGGGGAGTTTCTTAGCTCCTTATGGTAATCTTTTTTTTTTTTTTTTAATATGTGGCTTTCTCTTCATGTAAAACTTTACAAATTTCATTTGTGGCTGTCTTATGCTGTTCAAATTCTGTTACTATCTAAAACATCCCCACATGTACTTTACAAAATAAGCCGCATGTGCTCCACACCAGGAAAACAGCAGAGATAGACAAGGTCACAGCAGCTCCAGGTGATTCCCTGTCCAGTTTCAACAGCTCTCCGCCATGGGTGAGCGCCACGGAGAGCGGGGCTCAGAGGTCTGGGGTGGAGCCTCCCAGTTGCTCTTTGACCAAGCCTTGCACAATTCTGACGCAAGCGGCTTTGTACCTCACTTGGAAGAAACAGCGTTAGTTTCTTCTTGTCCCTTAGAGATGAAGAGGGTGATGCCAGAAAGGGAAGTGGCCAGGGGTGCAGCATCTGACACTGACCTTTGCAAACTGCAGGTGCAGGCTCCCTCTTACCTTCAGCTTGGTGGCCCTGAGCGCCCTTCCAGCTGCTGCCCTTCTGGCCTCCTCTCAAGCTTCCTCCTCACGCAGCTCACACTCCTCGTGACTGCAGAGCACCAGGGTACTTTCCGTCCTAAAGAGCTATTGCTTATGTAGAAGCTTCTCAATGACTCAAGGTCTGAGCCTAACTTACTATCCCCTTTTTTAATTTTCCTTTCAGTTTCTTTTCTCTTTCCCTCAGGATCTCTTTGACCGATGGTTCCGGAGTGTTTCTTGGGACATTTTGAATCACTTTGGGACATTCAGAAGAGATTTCAAGTGGCGGCCCCCCAAAATTCTGGTGAAGGACAGCAGCACGAAGGATATGAGAAATTACAGCCTCAGAGAGGTTAATCACACACCCAGGATCCCACAGCTGGAAGGTCCAGTCCATAACATCAGCCTAGACCTGGGTGCTTTACTGTCCCAGTGGTGGCACCACGCTGAGGAGAAACACTGAAGGCCGCACAAGAAAGGAAAGCACCATGCTAACACTGGAGGAGCCTCCAAAACCAAGCTTCAGCCTGAGAGGGGATGCTAGGGCAGTTCTGGTGCTGGACTGCTTCTGTGCTGGAGTCAGGAGGAGACGCGGGCCTGCAGCAAGCCGGGCAGCATAGGGGTCAGGGCCAGGGAAGGAAGACTTTGCTGGGGCCAGGAGCGATGCAGGGGTCTTTCTTGCTGTCCTGGTTCAACCAGTAGTAGGAGGTGGATCAGACAGGAGAAATTTACAGGAAGGAGAAGGGGCAACTTTAAGGCGTGACCAAGCGAATGTGGTTAGTAGTAGAACAAATAAAATGCTTCCAGCCTGTGAGAAAATGCCCTGATGGAAAAGATCTTTCTATAGAGCCCTGGGCGGCTCTGCTCACAAACGCAGCCATCCATCCAGAGCACTTCCTGATTGACACCTTACCTGCCCCCAACACCCACCCCCAGCCCGGCTTTCTGTACCCACAGGCCAGAGCGCTCTTCTACTGAGTACGCTCCTCTTCTCTCCTCTGATCCAAGCTGCGCTGAACAGGTTAACCTTGGGAATGACCTTCAGATTCCAGGCTTGTAAGATGAGGCCAAACTCAGAGCAGAGAAGCCGTGGGAAAGCAAAGGCCCAGAAACCAAAGAGTGGATGCTGTCTCCCATGCTTAAGGCAAGACGTGCCCTGCTCTTTCTTCCGCAGTTAAAGGCCTCCTTCTTTCTCTGGGCAATGCAGAGAATGAGGCTGGGCTTCCAGGCAGGGTGGGACATTCTTGCATTGTGTGGCCACAATGAGGGCTTTACCGTGGGCCACGGGCCGCTCGGCATGAGAGTTCACATGCCTAAAATCACTTTGTTGGGAAGCGGGTGGGGGTTCCGGGGCTTTCTCAGACGCAGTTCATAGGCTGTGTGACCTTAGGGAGTACAGGCTGGTGGGTACTAGGTTCAAGGGGCATCTGAGCAGAACTCCTGCCATGGGAGGCTGTGACCTCAGCTTCAAAGACAGAGCCACGCCAGGCCGCTTCAAGAGCTGGGTGACACAGCAGTCTGGCTTTCCACAACGCCGTTGGCCTCATCTTCCGCATCTGCAAGATAAGACTTTCACCACTCCGAATTCTCTCTCAATTCGACAACATTCTGTCCAAGACTGGCCATCAATTATACAATGCCTCGTGCAGAATGAACAAGGAGGGCTTTCATGAAAAAGCAGGAGGAAAGTGCCGTCAAAGCCACTGAGATATAGAGGTTTCCATTCTTACACCATCTCTCTCAAATCGTTATCATTATGGTTTTTATTTGAGGTTTAATATTGTTCTACATAAGGGAAAGTTAAAATTTTACATGGTCAGTGTTCACGCTGTGCAATGCCAGTTTTAAGTCTAAATATGAGAGTGTTTAACTCACACCCCAAACGGCCAGAATCACAGCATTTGCGTCTGTGACCTGTGTTTTCACTTCACCTGACAGTGGACATGCTCTGCAGAAATAACTCAGCTGTGCATACTCAGTCACACTCACCTTCTGCTTGTGCCCGGTGAGCGGGAAGGGCTGCAGGACAGGAGCCCTGGTTTGCCCGTTAAGTCCTTTGTTTCCTGTCGCTAGTTTGAGAACAAGTAGGGATGCAACAGAATAAGAAAGGATGCGGCCAGGTTGCTTGAATCCCAGTGATTCTGAGAACATCAGGCCTTTTTGAATTTGAAATAAGTTCTGTTCAAGGAGACCATGGCCTTTCCAGTCCTCAGCTGGCTCTGTGACCAGGGCTGGGTATCGCAGTGCACCTCAGGGGCCCTCGGAGTCTCCCTTTCTCCTGCGCTCCTGCTCATCTGAGCGATACACCTAAGCACAGCAAGGGGAGGAGGTTGGATGGGGCACATCTGTGGTCAAAGGTGGGCACCCCTGTCCCCCTGGACTTTACTGACAAGACCTAAGTTCACAGACAAAATTGCTAAGAATTTTGAGACAGTGACAGCTGACTGCAAGGACCCTCTGAGCCTATTCCTTCCAGAGAATGGGGCTGCAGAGGCAGCAGGGTGATCTCTGAGCAGATGCGGGGACAGGACTCCAGCATCTGTCACCTGTGGAGAAGGACATTCTGCAGTTTACCTTACAATGTAGTACCTATGTGGGACTTTGAGCCTGATTAAGCCATGTGACTGTTTGATTCTGGAGGGAGTCTAGCAAGCATTAGTGTAAAAGGAAATGGAAGCAGGACCCGCGTCCCTGTGGAAAGCTGCTGGGACACCACTAGAGGCTTTGCTGAGACATGTCTGAAGGAGTGATGACGTGATGACTGGCTGTCAAAGTTCAGTTCCTGGGATAATGAAGTTGTGTTGCCCTCGCTAATCCTGTTAATGATTCCTCCCATTTCCCTTGTCCCTGCTTTTTGTGTGTACCCCAATAAAAGGCTAAAGAAGATTGCAATTGAGGCTTCACTACTAGAGGTTGTGACCCCCCTGGTCCCATAACTTTATCTCTCTTGTTTTTTTCATCAGTTGTACCTCATTCTCGGGACCTGTCACCCCACACAGAAACCAACCATACACTGACAGTCACCCAGGGATGCAAGGCTAATGTGCGCCTAGACCAGAGAGGCCAGCAGGAGTTCCAGAGGGGAGGTCAGGCTTGGGCAGAAGGGAGCAAAAGAGCGAGCCCGTCCAGACAGGGGCAATGGTCCAGCAGGGGTGCCGGAGCTGATTTCTGATGGAAGTGCGCCCTCTGGTGGCCTAAGTGGGCAATGGTCGCTGCCTTGTGCCGTGACCCCTTTAAACTAGTACAGGTGTAACATGGGCAGGACCGGCATCTGAAGAGTCCTATGTGTGGAGGCATACATGAGACAAAAGGCTGTTGAGATGAGGTTGGCTTTACTTCCGCCTTAAGATGGTTAGTTTTATGTATGCCCTCTGCTGGGCCCTCTCTCCCAGGTGTGTGGTCATGCATTATTCTGGATGATTCTGGAAGGGGGTTTTCAAATGACATTACCATTCAATAATCGAGAGGCTTTGAGTAAAGCAGATTATTTTTCCCAATGTTATTGGCCTCATTCAGTTAGCTGATGTCTCTCGAGTGAGACAGAAGGCAGACTTCCCTTGAGCAGAGGGTGCCCTGGTCGGGGCTCCCTGGACTCAATCATTGAACATCATTTCTTTCCAAGTCTCCAGCCAGATGGCCCGCCCTGCAGAGTCTGGACTTGCAGCCACCATATTTGCCTAAACTAATATTCATATATTAATCTAGTAATACATATACATCTTCTATTTCTTTTATGCAGCTTTGAAAGAGCATTATTTCTTACCCCTTCTCTCCCTCGTAATATCCACTAACATTCTACTTTGTCCAACAGGTGATACCATTTTTGATTATAACATAAGTTTCAAACCTTATAGGTTCTTTAAGTTAAAGATGATAGCATTGTGTTTAGGACGTGACTGCTATTTCCCCTGGCTTCTTTCTCAAGAGCATTCTGTAAGAATAGGACAGATGCGTTTGGAGGTTCAGGCCAACGGCAGTGTGGAGCAATGGGGTTGGAACATCTGTTATTCCTTCTCAGTCATCTTAATCTGAGCTTCAATAATGTATCTGCAAGATTCTGTGTTTAATGTATTTCCTTGTGCTCCTACTTCCAGAGTGACAATTTGTGGGTTTGCCTGTGTGTGTGTGTGTGTGTGTGTGTGTGTGTGTGTCCATCTGCCGGTGGACATGGGTATGTTAATTTGTCCAGGCATAATTAAAATTTAAATTCCAAATTCATCTGTCAGCCAATCTGATGATAATTTGCCACCTAAATTCCTTATGTTTTGAAGCTTCAAGTAACTTCATGATAAATAGGACTTGCTTGTATTTAATTTCTCCATCCCCGGCACCTCACACAGAGACAGGTATGAGAATAACTCATTCAAAAAACTTTTACTGGGCATCTGTGGTCTGCTAAGCAAGGTTGTAAGAGGACCCACCCTTCAGGTGGTAGAAATCAGTGATGGGTAAGCAGGTAAACAAGGGTGCTGCACGTAGGTGCCTATGTTAGAAGGACAAAGCAAGCCTGTGAGGCTGAGGGGTCAGGAAATTGTCTCTGGGAGATGCGCTGATACAAATCCATGGGGAACATCAGCTCCTTGGTTTTGTAGTATAACTTTTCCTTGGGAAAAGCACTACCTATGTGTACAGCATATCCAATCTGATCATAACATGTCAGGTGGGAACTAGAGAGATGGAAGCTGCTCAGAGGACTGGCTGTGTGACCCACGCATTGCAAAGCATCTGTCACCAAGAGTGTCTCAGTTTTGCCAATGACAGGCAGCGCTACTAATGCCAGCTGAAAGGCATGACACCTGATTCTTCAGTATTTGTATTTATATTTAATTCTTTGTACATTAAGTATCCAATTCATAATAATATTTATAAAGTCTTGGGCAGAAATCCAGGAACCGTGAGAGGAATACATTCAGTTTTCTCAGATAGATATACCTGTGCCTTGTCTCTTGTGGCAAAGAAAAATACCACAGAAAATGTGAAGACAACCAAAAAAAGATTAAATATTAAAATTAGAATCTTTACAAATGTTAACCTTCATAAATATTCACTACAAACCAACTGTCTGGTGTGTTTTTCTTTCAGACATTCGTACACTAAGAAAAAGCTATCTTAAGCATTATTGAGATATACAGTAAGTGTAAAAATATGTCAGAGTTTGATCGCTTAATTTCATAAATACTGGCCAACATCATAACAAACCTGTCTTAAACATTATTTACATTCCTGTACGGAATTCTGCCATATATAAATATTACCCTATTAGCAAGTCCTTCTCCACTGGTGAATATTTTCATTGATTTGATTTTGTCTATCCTTATGGAAATCAATGTGAAACCCATGGCATCCTTTAGCAGTTTCCTGCTGCAGCTGAGGTTGAACCCAAAGGACAACCTCACTTTCCTCAGGTGTGCGGAGATGGGCAGTTCGGAGTCCTCTCTGTCATTTCGTGGCCTGGGTTTTCTGTCTTGGTTACTTTTCTCTCATTGCTGGGACAAAATACTTGATGCCCAAAATTAAGGAA
>NW_004955461.1:12894095-12902448 GCF_000276665.1 Chinchilla lanigera
AGGCTTTGGGGGGACACCCAGACACAAACCATAACAACTGGCTTCACTGCCGTTCTCTCAGCCTGCTCCCTAAGAGGCGCAGAATGGGTTCTGTGAATACACAAACTTTTTCCAAAGAAAGACGGAATGGTTATCCAGGTGTCCCTGTACCCCTGGTAAGCACTTCCTGAGCCCTTGTTGGAAAACCTCGGTCAAGTGGCCATCCACAGTGGCAGGAGGTGAGGAGAGGCGGTGTGCACCTGAGTTCAGGATCCTGGGGGAGAGAGCCACGTAAAAGCAACGCAAGGTGGCTGCAGTGCAGGCCACCACCACTACTTGCTAAAATCTTTGTTTGTCAATCTTCTCTTTGCAATATTTCTTCTTTCCCGAAGAAATATTCTCCATATAGATTCTCCACAGTCTAAAAGCTGTGCACAGTTTTAAGAACTTATGGTTATAAAACAATTGTGTTTTAAAATGGTATTTTGGAGTTACTTTTCACTGAAATAATACCACGGGGTTAATAATATGATGATATTGAGTTAGTAATATGATGCCATTATGATTAATAATACCGCTGAATGCCGCCATTGTATTTTTTGCATATTTGATCTATTCAAGGATGAAGAGACCACCCATTCCAGGTAGAGTTTAGTTGATTGGTGGCGCAGAGGTAGTGGCATATGTAATTGTGACTCTCACATTTAAATACTCTGTACGTGTGTGTGCGCCTGTGGGTATCAGCGTGTGTGTGCACATATGTGAGTGTGTATATACTGTGTGAATGTTTATGTAACTGAGTGTGTGCATGCGTGTGAGTGCACGCATGCATACATGTGAGTGTATGCGGGCATGTCTAATTCTAAGGTGTCATTGGCAGTAAGAGGAGACACAGAATGTTCCCAGAAAGCTCAGTGTTCTGGTTTCAGAGACATGATGAGGTCTGTGCTCCCATCCTAACTAGATTTCCCCAGAATATTCCCTCTTGATACCTCATTCTTTTCTGTGAGCCCCAGGTCCACAACTTTAAAACCAGTGTAGCTTTTTCTTCATCACAGAGATGACTGTGGGAAACATGAGCAAGCACTAGGCATGAGCTAGAACAGCTGAGCCCTATAGCAGGCAGCAGGACCCCAGTGATCTTGAGAGGGAGAAGTGCGTGTGAGACAAAGCGCCCAAGGTGAGTGGGGCTGGTGCTATCGATGTGATGATGCATGGAGAGGGATCCAGCCCACCACTCCACAGAGTGCTTGGTCTGCCCATTGCCAGGCCCTGTCCTCCACAGGCTGAGCAGGTCCCTCGCACGCCTGCCCTTGGGAGCCTGCGCATGAAGTGTCCATGGTGCAGGGAATGGACTCTGCCTTTGTCTTCTGGTGCTCAATGCCTGGATCCCACAACAGGGCTAAAATGTAGGAGGAGTGAGACAGGCAGTGCTCATGGAAGCAAGCCCAGGTGGGAATCCTGCTCAGCCTGGGGACCACCTGAATCCGTCCACTGAAGCCCTCTGAGTTCTACTTCGGGAATCTGCAGAGAGTTGAAAGCTGAGCTACTTTGGCTGGTGGCTTCTCTCCCATCTCTCCGGGGCTGACGCAAGGGAAGGGGAGGAGGACACATCAGGCAAGAACGGCCCAGTCCAGGGTCCATACCTGGGTCTGCCTCCCCTTGGCTGGTGGCTTCTCTCCCACCTCTCCGGGGCTGACGCAAGGGAAGGGGAGGAGGACACATCAGGCAAGAACGGCCCAGTCCAGGGTCCATACCTGGGTCTGCCTCCCCTTCTCTGATGGGGCACACTCCTGGTCACCTTCTACCCCCTTGTCTCCTTCCCCAGGGCATGTGGGCAAACCCCAGCTCTGCAGATGGCCTTCTCCCAGGTGGAGAATCACTTCCTGCAGGAGAAAGGCCTCCGAGGTCATCTGGCTGGCACAGTGACTCACCATGCAAACGTGCCAAGACTTCATGAGCAGGCAGGTGGACCTGGGAAAAGTTTCCATCTCCTACTCTGCATCCCACAGGGGCACAGCGAGCTGCACGTGCCAGGGCCACTGGGCCGAAGACATGGGGCTTGTTGGCTTCTACACTGAGCTGACATTTAGCATAAAGATGTGCACATACTTTCAAATTTTAATCCACTCAAGCAGTGCATTATGAATCAATGAATAAGCATTCCTATGTCATGTGTATATGTGCATACATGTGCCATGTATGTGTTCATATATCTATATGTAAAGATACGCATATATATTTTCACACACAATTGCACAATTGTATTTCACATACAATAACCTTAGTATCTCCAGGGAATTGTTTTCAGGTTCCCTCACAGATACCAAAACCTGCGGATACTCAAGTTCCTCATATATAATAGCTTAGTCCTTGCATGAAACCTCTCCTTTATACAATCTCCTATTCTTTAAACCTCTCCTATTCTTTATACAATCCTCTCCTATTCTTTAAATCTTCCTTAAAGTACTTATAATACTAATAAAATGTAAATGCTATGTAGCTATTGTACGGTGTTGTTTAGAGAATGACAAGGAAAAATCTGTACATCTTCAGTACAAATGGAATTTTCCAAGTGTTTTTTACTTGCGGTTGGTTGAATCCTCAGATATAGAACCCAATGGCTATCAAAGGCCACCTGTATTTAGCAAACAATTTTGACCTGTAACACCTACAGTGTGTGAACATCTAATCATGGAAGTGGAATATATCATATTGGAGTCTCAATCCCCTGCTCTCCCAACCCCTTGCCTGCTAAGATATAACTGAAAGAACAATGGGTATAGAATCAGAAGACCCGAGTTGTAAATCTGGTCTTCTCTTTCGACTATCTGAACTTCAGGATGTTAACTAAGCTCCCTTGGCCCCACCTATAGCAGCAGAGTGCTGTTCTTTTCCGGGCGGGAAGGTTTATGCTGGTTCATGATCATAAGAATGAGCAGGACCAGTAGAGTATGCAGGGCAGGAGTTGGATTAGTCTATCTTTCTGTAGTTACTGAGACAATGGAGAGCTCTCTAGGCCCTAGTCTGGGCTCTAAACGCAGAGATGAAAAAGAAGGTGTTGGAGCCTTCAAGGAATTCCTGCTCTTTGGGGGAAGCAGATGTGAAAATAGAACATTCAGTGTGTGCTGGGCTGGGGCAGGACAGGGCTGAGGGGCTTCCGGGGAGGGACTGAGATCTGTGGTGTCAGAGCAGGTGGAAAGTGGCATGATCCTGAGAGTGATTATGAATCTGCACAAAGCATCAAGCGCCAGGAGAGGGACTCCGAGGAGGTGGTGGGTGTGTGTGCTTTGAAAGCGACTTTGAACTTGAGCAAGGTGGGGATATTTGTTGCAATAAACGTTTTGATTCATTGTCTTCTGGGTTAGAGATAAGATTCCAGTTTCTAGACTCGGTTTTCTACTTTATGGGAGGGAGGGGGTGTGCAAATGCAAATGATCAATAAGCCTTTCCTGGCCTTGCAGTCCCGCTTTTATAAATGGAGAAGTTGAATAAAACCACATTACGGCTCGCTTTGGTTCTGTGAGACCATGCAACTACAGATTCAATAAGGTCATATGAGGGAAGCTCTGGAGACTGGATTCCTGACAATGCCCTTTAAATGTCACCTCATCAACATGTCCTAGTCATTATTTTAATGGTTTCTCTTCCCTTCTTGCTTAATAAAAAAGGACATTAAATCTAACCTCCAACCCCAATGTAACAAATTTGCTAAACCAATTTGAGGGAATGATTCAGCAACATCCATGAGGCTGGAACTCTGGCATCCTGGATGCCTTTGTCTTGCACCAAACCCCTAGCTCTAGCACTTGCTGGACACCTGCTGCGCATCAGGTCCAGTTCCAAGCACTAAGGGCATGTGGATAAGGAGGCAAGACCCCTGCCATCAAAGGGCTCACTGTATGGAAGAGACGAAGGAGTAAGCAAATTAGTAAACTGCAGCATCCTAAGAGAATTGGTTAGAAGAAGTATCTGATGGTAAGATTGGGCATACATATACAGCTTCACTGAGAACCAAGCTGATGTCTTGGTGATGAGGCCCATGTGTGAGTGAAGCACCTGACAGAGAGGACAGCAGTACAAAGGACTGTAGTGATCCCTCTCAACAACCACAACTCATACTAACTTGGCACTTTGTCTGCCAAACAGTGGTCAGACAGGAGAGTAGAGAGAAATTCCTGTGAGTGGCACTAAGTCTTCACAGAGAGCACTATCAGACACTCTGAAGGGTGAGGGTGGGATGCTCTATCCCAAAGACAGAAGACAGAGCCCAAAGACCCCTCAGAAGCAGTCCACACCACTGCTGAGGGTGGGAGTTGCAAGGCTCTGAAGGTTGGGGCCAGGGGAGCAAGACAGGAGCAGATCCCTTAGAGAAACGGATGGAAGAAGAGAATCCCAGAGCCCCAAAGCTGACATCTGAGGAGAAAGAAAGCAAAGGTAGAGAAAAAGAATGAGAAAGAGAAAGGGAAAGAGGAACAGAAACAGAAACAGAAAAGAGAAAGAGAAAGAAGAGAGAAAAAGAAAAAGAAAGAGAGGCACATCCCAATCAAAACTGGGCAGCTAGGGTATAATGCATAAAAAGATTTTCAGAGTTTTTCTTTGGGCATTCATGTCCCAGAAAAATGTCTTTTTACCTCTTTGGAAACAATGGGAGACGATTGTGCACTAAATCTAAATGAAAACACTATGCTTCTGGTTTGTAAACAGATTAGTTTACATGTTGAATAGGCAGATCAGCATGCCTCCCTCTGCTTGCAGCCTGTTGGGAAGATAAGCCATCATCTAGAGGCCAGGATCGTTTGGTCCCATTTCTGCCATCCATCTATGGAAAATTCATTAACAATGACCAAACATGAAAAGGAGCAAGGAATTGTGGCTCAGGATAAGGAGAGGAAACCATTGACAGAACTTGTGATTTCCTAGATGTTAGGTTTGTAAAATTATAAGATGGAGATAGTAAAATAAATATAAGAATCTGTCTTCTATGATAACGGTGTAATGTGCTAACATTTGGAATTTTTTTGTAGGAAGTTAAAAGCTATTTTAAAAACTCAGGTGGAAATACTAGAAATGAAAAATACAAAATCAGAAAAAAAAAGTTCACTGGAAGGGCTTAGAAGTAACACAGCACAGAACTTGAATAAAAGTGAACTGCAAATGCCCTAGTAAACTACAGCATGCTCGGGACTGGATAGAAAGGAACACAAAACCTGACACTCAGCAAATGTTCAGCAGTCAGACTTACTTGTAACTGGAATAGTAGGAGGGATACGAGTGCAAAACCAAAAGAATATTTGCCAAGGTAATGGCTGAGAATCTTTAGAATTGCAGAAAGTCATCAACTCCCCAAACAAAGATAACTGCAAATAAGTCCACAGAAAACCATACCTAAGGCACAGGATAGTTAAAAACACCAAAAGGAAAAAAGAAAAAAACCCTCAAATATACCAGAGAAACGACAAGTTATATGCAAGAGAACAATGACACAGATAAAGGCAGATTTTTCAGTGCAAACAAAGAAAACCTCGCAGTGTGAATCTGCTTGGAAAGAAAGTCTCTGCAGATATGATAGGTCAAGATGAGGTTAGAATGTAGTAGGATGGACCCATAATCGAATATGACTACTGTCTTGTGTCACTGGCTAATGTGAGTCCTTAGCCACACATAAGGTGGGAATGAAGTCCTTCAAGGCTAAAATATAGGAAATGGACATAAGTGGCTACTGCATAGACAGAGCAACCCTAAAGAAGACACAAAAGTTAACTACTTCGTTAAGGGCAGCAGAGTCAGCTACTCCACAGGCAGAGCAGCCCCACACAAAGGAGGCATATTAGCTTTATGGAGTCTCTCTTGGGTTCTTATCCTGCTTCCAACCTCCAGAAGAACATTATTTCCTCTTTGGACTAACCATTCGCCTTTTGTCCCCTTCTCATCACCCAGAAATGTAACTCTCTGCTCATGTCCTTCTGGGCAGCTCCTTCAAAGTCCTGTCAGATCCCTGCCTCAGTTACACATCTGCACTCCAGGCTCAGATGGCCTGAGTTCAAACCTGCAGCTTGCTCACCACTTGGCCTGGGATAAGTGACTTAATGTAACTTAAATCTCTAGCAGACTCCTGCTTCACTAATGAAAAAGGGAAATTTGGAGACAGACGGACAGAACACAGGGAGAAGGCCATATGCAGATGAAGATACCGGTGGGATAATGTTTCTCCAAGCCAAGAAATCCCAGAGACCCCAGCCACCCCCAGGAGCTGCGGAGGGAGCTCCCTTGCAGCTTCAGAAGGCAGCAACCCAGCCGAAAACTTGATCTTGGACTTCTGGCCCCCATAGATGTGGGAGGACACATTTCTGTTGTTTCTGCCACACATTTCTGATTTTTATGGCAATACTAGCTGTCTTGGTTATTTTTTTGTTGTTGTTGCTTAGACAAAATATTTAACTCCCAAAATGAAGGAAGGAAACGTTTATTTAGCTCACAGTTTGTGGAGGTTTTAGTCTATGTTTGGCTGGCTCTGAGGCAGAAGATAGCAAAGCAACAAGAGCAAAGAGGAATGGCAGCCAAACAGCAAACAGCCAGAGCAAAACCGGAGGAATGGCGGCAAGCAGCTTTTTTTTTTGCTTTACTTTGTAAACAGGTTATCCCCACCTAAGGGGCGTGTAGCTCTCATAATTTTTGTCCTCCTCTTTCACAGGCTCAGGATGTATATAAAGTAAGTATCTTGGCTTCCTGCTGAGTCATTTAGTCAAACTTTTAGATTTCCCAAGTTGACACAATGTTTTAACCATAACACTCCACCCCTTGTCAACTTGGCAACCAGATATATTTTTTTAAATCAGTTTTCAGATATAAAGACATGTTATTACATTAGAACCATAACATTTTTATCCCCAGAGACTCATGTACATCCCTTTATGCAAAAGGCATTTAGTCCATCTGAAAGAGTTGCCAAAGTCCTAACAGTTGCAGCATTGCTGAAGAGTCTAAGTCCTAAGCCTCTTTTAAGATGTAAGGCAAACTCTTAGCTGTGAACCCCTGTATAAATGAAAAGTTAAACATTCCCAACATTTAATGGCACAAAATAAGCAGTACCATTTTAAAAGGTACAAACAGGGGGATACAGACCATGGGGACCAAACCAAGTCTAAAATCTAGCAGGGCTAACATTATGTCTTGTAATTTTATATGTAGCATCTGAAGCAACTTGTGGCACACTGTGAGCTCCAAAGGGTTTGTACGAGTCCACCCCTATGGCACTTTTGGTGGTTACAGCTTTTATGACTTCTCTCTTAGGCCCACTTTGCTCCCTCCTTGTAGATTTTTTTTGATGATCTACGGACCTGGCTTTTTTAAACTTTTGAAGTCTCTAGTGCACCTTTTGTTTTACACTCACAGCCTCACATATTGCCCTCTCAGGGGCACATTGCCTGGCCTCCCAGGCCTTTTGAAATCTGGGTGGAAGCCTCTTTAACCTCAGAACTCTTGTATTTTTTATGTACCTAAAGCCAGGGCCATGTGGATGATGCCAAGGTCTGCTGCTACCTGGAGCAGTAGCCAAGTTTTTTTCTCTCTTGGTCACAGGGGTCGAGTGCCTGGATCGCTGGGCACTCTGAATCCATTTTTGAGGAACAAATCCTCTATGCTGCCGCCATTTTGGAACCGCCTGCAGCTGCTGCCGCCATTCTGGAGCCTGGTGTGGCTGCCGCCGCCATTTTGGAACATGGTGCTCTGAGGCTTTCTTTTTAAGGCAAGGTCTGTCACCTTTGCAGTTTTGAGGCTGCAAAGGGTGGAGACTTGCTGTTTTCTGTGATGCCCTCAGGTTATCTTTTTTATTTTTTTGTTCCTTTTTAGCAGTAGAGATCTCCTTAGCCTTATCTTTGCAGTCTACAGCATTATTGGAGCTTTTTTTTTGGCCAAACTCACAACACTTTAAATCATCTTGCTGGGCTCTTTGTGCTTGATTTTTAATATAAATCTGGCTAAAAGCCCCCAACAATAGCCATGTCATTTCCCCAACATTTGACTGCCTTGAAATTTTTTTTGTCAGATTAATCAGTCTATTGTCGCCCTTAATCTCAGTCTTAGGCAAAGTCTCTGGACATGAACAAAATTTATATAAACTTTCTGCCAAGCCATAACACACATCGTCTGGAGTCCAACGACCAATGCAGTCCTTTTTCCCAGCAGAAACCTCCTGAACCTGGTCTTTACCGGCACAATTTTTATCAGCCTTTTGGGCTTTTGAGCTCTGACCAGAATCTCCCAGACAGAACAGCCGAAGGTGTTCTAAGAGCGCTTTTTTTTTAGGCGACATCTCTGAACCTTTTTGAACATTTTCCACAAGCCATTTTTAAAGGCTCTTGAACCACATGGT
>NW_004955461.1:12902689-13040948 GCF_000276665.1 Chinchilla lanigera
GGAATGGCAGCCGAACAGCAAACAGCCAGAGCAAAACCGGAGGAATGGCGGCAAGCAGCTTTTTTTTTTGCTTTACTTTGTAAACAGGTTATCCCCACCTAAGGGGCGTGTAGCTCTCATATAATTTTTGTCCTCCTCTTTCACAGGCTCAGGATATATACAAAATAAATATCTCGGCTTCCTGCTGAGTCATTTAGTCAAACTTTTAGATTTCCCAAGTTGACACAATGTTTTAAACATAACACTAGCAAACTCACACAGCGACTTCAAATCCCTTCTGTTTGCAATATTTAGTGTTCCTGTCTTACTACGGAACCTGAATCAAATGAACCTGCAGCTAGTCCACAGTAAAGGTTTGATGAAGAGGAAAGGGAGCACAAGGAGAAAAAACTTTTATATCAATCAGAAGGAACCCAGAGCCACAGGCATAATGCAGCTGCGGTGACCATGTCCTGTGTGGGTTCAGAACAAAGCTGCATTTTTTTTCCTTTCTGCACCTTCTCTGTGGTCTCTTCTCCCTGTCAGCACCACCCAGTGTTCATGATTCTCAGATTGGATTTTTGTTGTAAACAAACACCACCACCCAACCTCTATGAGGGTGAGTGGTTCTTTTCTTTGCTGAAGAATAGCTCTTTCCGTATCTCCATTTAGCACATTTTTTATGTTCACTGTAATCCTCTATTTACATTTCTGCCTCTGCCAGCCCTAGAGGGCAGAAGCTGATCCATCCTCAGAGTTCGATCCCTGTTGAGGGGCTCTCCAAACCTAGAAAACTCCAACTCGCTGGAGCTGGAGAGGTCAGACAGAGCCCCGCACAAGGACGGGCTCTGATGGGGCCTGCAAGGAGGGGACACTTCCTGTAGATGGTGACAGGCAGATGCTCAGGAGGGAGCAGTAATGGACAAATGGCCTTGGCGGGAAGAGCTTGCTGGAGGACTTTACCTCTGCACTCTGGTCTTTAAAGGCCTGGCTGGGAAAAATCATGGATTTTAGATGTGTCTCCATACTATGTGTTTAGTCTTTAATCATTCCCAAATATTCCTTTATAAATAATGATTGTCTGACTCCACCGCAGCTTGCAGAGGAAGGACTGACTCCCTCTTCCAGTGAATTCCATGGAGGAGGTGTCATCTGAGTGGGGCCTGAGAGGGTGGGCGATATGGAGAGAAAGCATTGGAGAGAGCTGAATGCTTTCTAGGTGGGCAAGAAGAGTCCCATGAGACCTCTCACTTGCCAGTCATATTGAGAGACACCCTACACACATCAGGTGCTGCACAAGGTATGTCCATCTTGGTTTCTGTCCACAGACTCTGTGCTATTTTCAGATCCACCACCTCACAGCATCACCTCTTTAACGATGCATTTCCAGAATGCATCCCCAAGGTTAAATCACACACAACTTTATCATTGCTGTGAGTATGAGTTTATTACGGGACTGTTTTCTTCCCTCAGTCCATGGGTTTGCACTGTGCCACACTGTTGTGATTACTATAGCTTTGTAAGAAGTTTTGAAATCAGGATATGTGATGCCTCCTGCCTTGTTCTTCTTGCTGACAATTGCTTTAGCTCTTTAGGGGCTCTCATAATGCCGTGTGAAATTTAGAGTTACCTTTATAGATTTCTATAAACCTGCATTGAGATTTTAATGAGTATTGCTTTGGACATGCCCCATCTTCTATAATTATAATTTACACTGCCCACAGTCCCAGTTGTTCTGATCCATCTACCCTAGGGAATATATCAGGATCAGAAGCTATTATGAAAAGTATGAGCCACTTCCAAACTGTACAAAAAAAGGGAGGAGAATGAGAGACACACAATTCAGTGCAAACACATTACCTCGGTACTTTGGACAGATGGGTAGGCCCTGCCTCTTGACCCCACCTCCTGGTTATAGGGGCCTTGATGTAGCTGCTTCTCCTGAGTGTGCATGGCCTGAGGATATCTCGCCAGTAAAGTATAGCAAAGTTGATAGGATGTCTGTGACTACATTACATAATTAATGTGTGAGAGATCAAGAGACTTTCCTCCACCCCCAGCTTTAAAGAAGCGAGTTGCCATGTTATGATCTGCTTTGGGAGAGGACACAGGCAGGAAACTCAGGTTGACTGTGTTATTTCTGCTGAAACAAGTCACCATGCACATAGTGACTTAACACTGATTCACTCTCTTTCATGTTTGGAGATGAGAATTCCTACAAGGTCTCACAGACAAAGATCAAGCTGTGGGCAGCACCTGTGTAGTCCGGGGCTGCTCTAGGGCAAATCCATTCCTTGCCTTTTCCTGTTTCTGGAGTCTGGGCACATGCCTCTACTCTGACTCCCTCCCACCATCTTCAAAGCCAGCATGATACTGGTTATTGTTGATTTGTTTCTCCCTGACTGACTTCAGCCAGGAGGGCTTCTCCACTTATAGGATTCGTAGACTCAATGGGGCCCATCTAGATAATCCAGAGGTCTCTCTCTTCTCAACATCCTTGACCTCTACCTCACCTTCAAAGTCTCTTTTGCTTATATTAGGTAAGGTTTTGGGGACATAGGCATTTTGGGGTAACATTATTGTACCTACTGTACTGACCCCTAGTCAACACCCAGAAAGAAAGACCTTGGGACTCATAACCTCCAAGGAAATGAATCTTACCAACAAGCACTGGAGCTAAAAAGGGGTCCCTTCCCTAGTCAAGCCCCAGATGAGGCTGCCTGGTTCTCACCCTGACAGAATCCAAGGTTGTGCTGGCCTCTTGACCCACAACACCCGAGAGAGCAAATGTGTGCTGATGTAACTACTGGGACTGTGGGAAGATTACTATGCAGCCAGAGTTAATTAAAGCCTGATATTGAGGCTTCTCTGATTTTGTTCATAGCTGTTTCCCCAAACTCCCACAGCATCGTCCTCTCCTCAACTCAGGCATGCCCACATTCTGAGAAATATATGCGCTCAACCACCCACAGTAAGTATGTTCTTCTATTTTTTTATGTGCGACACGTTTCCATGTTGTTCATTAGTGTGCATTGATTACATACTTGAATAACATACTTCCATCATGTTCCCTCACTCCCCTTGCCCAACCCTCTAGTTCCATATTTTTGGTGCATTTCAATGTGTGTAATGTATTTTGTTCGTGTTCCTTCTCTCTATGACTTGTTCTTACAATGTAAGCTACACTACTACTCAATCTATACTTAGGGTGGATAAAGGAAATGTGATATATATTGTGATATATATCTATATCATCTGTATCTATATCTATGTCTATATCTATCTCACTCTACATATACATAAATATATATGGGAGTATTATTAAGCCTTAAAAATAATGAAATTTCGTCATTTTGAGAAAAATGGATGCATCTGGAGATCATCATGATGCGTGAAATAAGCCAGAATCAGAAAGACAAATATCACATGTTCTCCTTAAAATGTGGACTTTGAAAACATGACAAGAAAGTAGAAAGGAAACTACTATCAGACAAATAGAAAAGAAGAAAGAGGAGGTGGATAAAATAAGAATAAATGGTTTTGTCTCAGTCAGGACTTACAAGTGAATAGATGTAATACAGGACACATAATTTATAGGATTATTTTATAATAGTCGCCCAAAGAGTCAAATACAGAAGAATGCAGATCTGTCCATGCACTAGAGACACAAAGGATCCAGCCAAGGGCCTGGATCCCAGAGCAATGTTCTGTTTTAGTCCAGCTGAAGACCTAGAGCCCATGGCAATGTCCTCCACAAATCCAGCTAGAGGCCTAGAGCCCAGGACAGTGTCTCATGCAAGTTTGCATCAAGTATCTGCACTGGGAAGGCTCAAAGCTCAGTGGTGGAAGCTAGAAAGTCTGCACCATCAGGGTGAAGGATCTGCACTTGAGCCAGGAAGTGATGCTCCAGGTAGGGACTAGAGCTCCCCTGAAAAGGACCACAACTATTCTCAGTGACAGCTAGGACCTGAACTCCTTCCATGATGAGAACAGCTGAATTCATATCAGGAAAACAGCACAACAAGCTTCTCCGGGAAAATCAACTGCACACCATCCTTCCCTGCAGTTCTCCTTTTATGCTGTTGGCAACAATTCTCAAGTGGGCCTTCCACACCTACAACCACACTGATACAGTTCAACTGGGTGTGACAAATTGACCATTAGTTAATCCACCAAAGGTTTTATGGTTCTGCACAATCAAATGAATATTTCCCAAGTGAAAAAAAGCAAAGGCTATGTATTCTGAGCTTGCTATAACAAGAATTCACTCCCATAAACCTAAATCAGACAGAGACAACAAGGAGGACAAGGAGCAGGAAGCTTCAGAATGGAGAAAGGAAGCCTTTGGGTATGCCCTGATTGAAGGCTGCTGTCCTGGGGAGGCTGGAGATAAACCAGCTACCAATGTGATTTTTCAGAATATTTGATTTTCTCCAGTTGGTCATAATTTGGAAATGGCGAAAAATCTAGGTATGTTGTTAGTTATTAATCAAGACCCAATTGTTTGAGGCCAGTTTTTCCATGTACTGCTATTTGTATTCCTGGGTTGCTTGCTGGAGATTCATTTGACTTTGGAATTAGCTGGCATATGTCTTAGTTACTTTTCTTGTTGCTGAGACAGAATGCTCAACACTAAAAGCTGAAACAAAGGTTTATTTCAGCTCACTGTGTGTAGAAGTTTCAGTCCATAGCTGGTTCCAAAGCAGAGGAGCATCACAGCAGAGAAACAGTACATGGCATAGCAGGGCAGGCAGAAGGCAGCCAGCAGCAGCAACAGCAATCTTCTCTCTCCCTTTATGTGCCACCCACATCCAGCGTGGGGCTTCGACTATCCATACCCTGAATCCAAGCATTACGCCCTTAATCTATATTCACACACGCTGACTAATCCACCTTCAAAACTCCCCACCTACGACTGCTTGAAGCTTTAGGGGGACATCTAGATATAAGCCATAACAGCCCAGATAGTGAGGTGATATCCTGGTCTGCTCACTTACATTGTAACTCAGAGCTTTGTTTTTATATTTGGCCAGACTTTGTTCATCTGCATCTTCAATCACCCAGTACTTTTCAAGTGCCATTCATTCTATCCAGAGTGCCCTTTCCTACATTTTTTGAAGGTGCCAAACTTGTGCTCAGCACTCATACAGTTAGGAATTCTGCTCAGCAGTAAATTCTTCTGTGAAGGCTGCTGCAATCACTCAACCTCTCCCCAGTATCTTCCTTAGTATGTTCATATCACTATTGCAAGCACCATATTATGTTTCTTTGCATATGATTATCTTTGCAACTCATTTGTGACCATCTCCAGTGTCTGGCGAGACCTTGGTAGCTAGGTATTTTATAAATGCTTATGGAACAGAAGTAACACTGTCATGGCCAGTGACAAAATAAATATTCTCCATTCAAGCCAAGGGCTCATTTCAATGATGAAGCAAACCCTTGGGATCTGACCATCTTAGAACTGGAAAGTGTTGAGCCCATCTTATCCTAATTCTAAGAAAAGAAAAGAAAATATCAGGGAGCCTTGCCTAATTCCCATGAGAGGAAGAACACAGGCAAGACACCCAAAAGCAAGTCTGGATTCCTGTTGATATTCTGTGCATCCTGGAGCCTGGGATGTGGAGAGATTGACAGCCAGAATCCTAGAGGTTCAAGGCCTTCACCCCAGTGAGTAAAAGAACACTGGTACATCAAGGCTGTGATTTGCATACAAGAATGAACTCATGAATAATGGAAAATGACTCATCACCTAGAAACTCTTATGATTCAAACATTCAGAGGAATTCATAGCAAAATCCAACAAAGCAATGGAAGAAAAGCTGGTACTGCAGAATTATGTGAATCTATCACTCTCTGTTCATATTTGTATCAGCACCATGTCTTGAAAACACAACTACAAATACGTAAAGTGGTATTATGAGTCTGTTGTCCTATAAGGAACCTAGGAAAAATATAAGCCCATAACTATTGTATTTCTTAGATTTCTTTATTCATTAACCCACGTAAATGGGGATGTTCAGGATTTTTCTTTCTGTCCCATCAACTCAAATCCCTATGTAGTTAATTAAAAGCAACAGTACTATCCCTACCATGATGGAACAATCCCATTTCAACAATCCATCTTACTAATGAGGAAGGGGAGAAGGGATTTGTCTATTTCTGAGTTGTCTTTTCTAAAGCTAATAGAATTTAGAGAAAGTGAGTCAAGCAAAATTCCATGGGCAAACTTTTGTTTCTAGAATGATAGTTCATCTTTGATACATGATTTGGATTAGTATTATTGCTGCAATGATAATTAATAGCCTAATAGCTTTGCATTAATAGTAGTAGTAACAGCAATGACCATCCATAATAATCCTAATAGTGTGCAGCATTTTGTAATGCTTTTCTATTTTCACACCATCATCTCCCAGAGGGTGTTCACTGAGAACTTTCCTTTATGGTAGAAAAATGCTTCCAAGGGTCAGAGACACATTATTGGAATCCTGAGCAGTGTAGTTCCCCTTGGAATATAACAGTGCTCACTGGAAAAATACCTTTTTTTTTTCTAGTTTTTTTAATTTTAGAAGTTTTAATGTTAATGCAATAATTTATATCCAAAACTATTGAAACATTTGATAAATTTCACATTATATGTGAAATATTAATTAACATCATGAGAATTGATATTTCATGGATGGCAGAAGTATTTTAAGCATTAAAAATAGCTCCCGTATAGTCACCCTGTCATAGACAAGGGAAATGAGACTCAGAGTAAAGTTGACTTTTCTGAAATTGACAAGTTAACTCTATCCAGGAATTTGGACTCACATCTGTCCAGCTCTAAAGCCTGCTCTCTAAATGAATGCAACTTGTTAGCCACATGAGTTTTGTTTGTGTTTGTACTTGGCCAGGTAAGTAAAATCTTCCAGTCTTGCCTTCTGAATATCTACAAAATAAAGCATCCACAAATAGACTGCAGAATTAGATCCGTCTCTTTATAGGAGATGTGTTAATATTTGAAGCTGAAAGTGGTGCCACACACTTGTGATTTCAGCACTCTGGGAGCCTTAGGCAGGAGAATCACAAGTTCAAGTCCAGCCTGGACTACTTAGTGGCTTAGCCAGACCGTCTTTCAAGATAAACAATAAAAAGGGCTCAGAATGTAGCTCACTGTAAAGTCCCCGAATTCAGTCCTCAGTGCCTCAGAAAAAAAATCTCTGCTGGTGCAAGAAATTCTTGCCGGTGTGGCAAGGCACAAGGCCAACAAATGAAGGAAGGAAGGAGGTCAGGGAGCAAAGGAAGCTCTCCTGAGCAGTCTGGCTGCTAGACTCAGGGGTAGCTTTGGGACCCAGACACACAAATGACAGTAGTGTGTGCCACATACTTTTACCAGGGCCTGGCTCAGCTAAGCACTTTTCATACCCTCGGCTTTTGACAAACAGTTCTTTGTTTCATGAAGTAGAATTGACCTTGATTGCCTTTTATGATTAGTGCTTTGCCACCCGTTTAAGAATCTTTGCCTGAAACAGACATGGTCATGAAATATCCTTTTGTTTTATTCTGAAATTCATTTTTTTTTAACTTTCAGACTTATGGCTGTGATTTTCTCAAATTACATTTTGTTTATAGACTGTGAAATAGGGAGGAAAGTTCATTTTTCTCCATACAAATAATAGAGTTTTGGAAGGGCAAAATTTATTGAAAAGACTGTTTATGTCCCAGTGAAATGGTGTGTCACTGTAAATCAAATGACTGTCTTTGTGGATCTCTTTCCTGACTCTCAATTGTGACTTATTGCTCTATTTATCTATCTTTGTGTCAAAATCCACTCTGACCTAATTACTGCAGTTACATTCTAAGTCTTGAAACTTAATAATCCTCTAACTTCTTCTTAAACATCTCCTTGGTTATGTTATAGCCATAGCATTTTTTATAAAAGTTCTGAACTTCTTTATCAGTATCTACAATACTGACATAAAAAGAATGAACTAGGACTTTGATTAGAATTGTGCCGAGTCTGTATACGAACTGGCCAATAATCTTAGTAAAGCCCAGTGTCTTGATCCATGAACTCCATTGGCGCAGGTAGTCTTTAATTTTTCTCAGCACTGTTTTGTGTTGTTCTGTGGGGAATGCTTACACCTCTTGCCCTAGACTGATTCTTAGATACTTAGTATTTTTAATTTTATATACATTTACATGGACTTATCCCTATGTACTTGATTTTTTCCTACACAATTATAGATCATATTACTTTCAAATTTACTTTTCTATTTATTGTTGCGAGAATACATAAACATAATTGTATCATGTAGATCTTGTCCCTGACATCTTTGCTAAACTGAGGTATTACTTGTAACTGCAGATGAGATGATTCTTACATCCATATTTATGCCATTTATGACAGAAAATAGATTTATTCATCTCTTTTTGAATTCTATAATTTTTATTTACTTTTTGAGTAAATAACACCGATGAAGTACACTTGGGTAAAGCTGATTAAAAGCAAAGATAGTTGACATCCATTTTCAGTCTCTGTCTTTAAAGGGAAAGCCTTAAGTACTTAATCACTGAGTAGAGGTGAGCAGAAAGTTTTTGGCTAATTTTAGATTAAGGTCCACT
Source organism: Chinchilla lanigera (assembly GCF_000276665.1). NCBI lineage: Eukaryota > Metazoa > Chordata > Mammalia > Rodentia > Chinchillidae > Chinchilla > Chinchilla lanigera. The sequence continues at coordinate 12,911,276 of NW_004955461.1, forward strand.
TAACTCCCACTTTCTGATTATTTACTATCATCAATAGAGATCATATTTTTCCATCTTCTTACACATTTATCAGGATGATCATAGAATTTTTCACATTTATTCTGTTAAAATATCAATTAAAATGATTTGAATTTTAATATTAACCCAAATTTGCAATCCTGAGTAAATCTCACTGTGTCAAGTTGCGTTGTCAAGTTGTGTTGTCAAGTTGTGTTGTCAAGTTGTGTTGCCCTTTCATATATTGCTGGATACTGCTATTTGGTAATATCTTGAGGGAATTCTAGTGTTGACATTTGTAAGCACAGTTGAGCATAATTTCCCAGTCTTGTAAAGTTCTTGTAAGCTTTTCACACCAGGGCTTTGCTTATTGCATGAAATCGTTTGGGACGTGTTCCCACTTTTTCTATTTTTCTGAAAGAGGTTGTGTAAGATTAATACATTTTTCCATAAATGTTTAGAAGTACTCACCATGAAGCAATCTGGGCTACAAGTTTTGTGGGAAACTTTTTTTATTTCAGAATCAATACACTCAATCAGTGTTTATATTTTTGCTACTTCTTAATCCAGAAATTGTTTTCTTTAGAAGCTTGCTTACTTCATGGAAACTATTATAAGTATTGGCATTTCTTTACAATAACCTATTTTTCTTTTATCATCTCAATGTCTAAAGATATTATTCACTTTAATTTCTGATATTGATAATAATTTTCTTCTTTTTCTTGACCACTGTGGCTACAGACTTAATAATCTAACTTTTCATAAACCAACTTTTGAGTTTGCTGGTCTCCTTCATTATTTATTTTCTTCTGTTAAAGACTACCTGAATTATTTTTATTTGTCATTATTTCTTTCTGCCTACTCGGTATTTGATTTATTGTTCTTTTTCTTCTTGTGTATCTGAGTTAGTAGATTAGATCATTAGTTTTCAATATTTTCTGCTTTCTAGTTCATACATTGAAAGGCATACATTTATAATTTGCCCTTTCTTTCGGTGAATAACACGAGTTTTGGTTTAACAAACATTTGTTGTTGTATAGGTTAAAATTTTTTTAGTTTTATAACTATACTTTTGTGACCCATGGTTCATTTTTACTTGTCTTGCTTAATTTTCAGTTCTTTAAAATTTTTCAAATTGTAATTAAATTTATCCATGGTTTGAAAACAAACTCTGCATTATTATAATCCTTTGAACTTGTGAAAATTTCCTTCTCATATGTAGTTCTGTTTCAGAAAATATGTCATGAAAACTTGAAAAGAATGCAGTTGTTAGATGTCATGTTTGTTAAATAGCCTGTAGGTGTGTGAGAATTGTGCTACTGAAATCTTGTCTTACGTTTTTTTTGTTTTGTTTTGTTTTGTTTTTTTGTTTTTTTTTTTTTTTTTGCAGTACCAGGGAATCAAACTTAAGACCTTGCGCTTGCCAAGCAGGTGCTTATGCCACTGAGCTATATCCCAGCTCTGAAACCTTGTCTGAAATTACTGGTTTCTACTGAAGCTTTTTTCATGGGCTTCTGATGGAGTGTGTCATGATCTGCAACTACAGTGGTAGGTTTGTCTCTCTTTCCATTAATTCTATTACGTTTCACTTCATATATTTGAAGCTATAAATCAGACTTATACAAATTGTTAGTCAAGGCATACTATGTCTGTCCTGTTGAATTTATCCTTTTACCACTGTGAAATACTTTAGTCATTTGCAATGTATTATTCCCTAAAATCTACATTGTCTGACACTAATATATGTATCTATTCCAGTTTTCTTTTGAGTGCTGATCAGAAAACAAACACTTCAAACAAACACTGGTTCTTTTTTATTTTTGTGAATTCTTTAACTTTGACCATAACTATGTCTTTGTATTAAAGTGTGTTTCTTACAGGGAACATATCCTTTGATTTCAAATTCAATCTGACAAATGCTTTATTTTTTTTTGCATGGTAAGTGTATTTCACTTAACATTACTACTGATAGAGTAAGTTTTATATCTACAATATTGATATATATTTTATATATTATTTCTTCCTTTCTTTTTCCTTTCATTCCTTATTTTTATTTTTAATCATGTTCATATAAAATATATATAGAAAAATATCAAACACTTAAATTGTACAATTTTGTATGATTGTATATTTTGATATTCCCACAAAAACATGTACCACAACCGAGACATAGACATTTCAGTCATCTTCAAAATATTCCCCATGAGCCCTCTGCTCTATCGCTGCACCCAGCCCCCCACAGGCCATACATCACAGTCAATTTCAAATACACTTTTTGACATGATAGATTCATTTCATCATCTAGAATTACGTATAAATGGAACCACACGGTGTCATTCTTCTGTCTTGACTGAATCTTTTACCACAGTGATGGTGAAACTCCTCCATGTTATTGTTTCTACTGGAGTTTACTCATTTATTGTTGAAAGGTACCCTGAAGGTGTGCATATGCCACACCCTGTTCATCCATTCAAATGAACTATTTCCAGTTTGGGGCTATTTAATGAATACAGCTGCTATGAATATTCATGTACATCTGTGTGCCGAGATGCAAGTTCATTTATCTTGGGTAAATGCCTAGCACTGTGCCTGGGTGCAGAAGAGTTTTGACAGCGGTGTATGAACTTTGGGAATTGCACACAGCAGACATCTTCCTATAGCTGCTGGCTTCAGGTTGTCTGAATTCACTGCCTACCCGGGGCAGTGTCATGCCAGGAGGACCAAAAGGGGCTTCTGCCCAGATGTCTAGAGGCTTCTCATCATAGAAGGTCCTCTAGCTCCTGCCCCCACTCCCAGATGATTTATCCTCTCTGAACCCTAGATCAAAACCCTGTGTACAGTGAAATCACCTCTTCTGGCCTTGACTTTGCTCTCCTGCACCATGCCTGAGACCTAGTCTCAGGAAAAAGTGGGTGGATGGAGACGCTGTGTCGCTGCTGTCAGCTGCTTACAAATAGCTATGTGATGTCTTTTCTCCAGATGTCAGGCTTTGAGCCTGATTTAACAGTCAGCCTCACTTCTTTTTCTATATATTAGTTTTTACTGTTGTGTAGAGTATAAGATAGGCATCAGCTTCCTCGAGAGGTTTTTCAGTAGTAACAAAATAAATGATATTGTCAACCATCAATGCAGTACTTGAGTCATAAGAGATGTTCAACAGATATTCCTTTAATGTTCTTAGACCCTCTAAATAAATCAAGAAGTATATAAATATTTATAATATAGTAGAAAATATTGTGCATATACTCACAATCTCTAACCAGAATCAATAAGCCTATCTGAACAGTTTTTAAAACATTGTGAAGCATAAGATGTTTGATTCGAGTTTTGAGAATAAGTAGGATTTCAACAAGCAGAAGAAACGTGAATAGAGTGTTGTCTTTTAATACTCCAAACATCTGGTGTTTGTTTTGAGCCTTCCCTTGAGGGTGTGGCCTCAGATCACATTGCATAAAGCATAACTGAGATTAATGGGAGGAAATGACCACAGTCTAAGCTTGCATTAGATAAACTGCAACCAGTTGAACACCAAGAGGTAGAAATAGTAAGATTAATAATAATAAATGACTGAGTTTTTATGTTACTAAGTTAGGAGCGGTTAAGCAGCCACGGGTAACTGAATCTTCCAATAAGCTTACAAGCATGAAGCTCCAGGGTCAGAAGCTCATTCATATTAAAAATACCATTAATACCTTAGGAAGTGGCAGTGTTCTTATTTACAGTCCCATAGATACTGTACTCTGTAAGGCTTTTGTTAATCAGATTTCATCTTGCTTTCCAGGTCTCAAACTCCAGACCTTTTGTCCTAGGTGAAGGGCTAATGCACACCCTACCTGCAGGCACTCGGAGTTAGACGATAGAGACACATGTAGAAAAGTTATTAGTAAGTGAAGTAGGAAGTGTGAGAGTCCAGGGGACACCAAAGATGGACCTATGCACCATGAGTGCAGATGGCCAGAAAAAAGCTTTCTCAAGCAGGTGTGGCTTACCAAAATCTTGAGGAAAGGATTTCCAAGAGGAGGGCATAAAACTTACAAAAACAGAAAAATGAAAGACAGTTTAGTACATGCAAGAAGAAATATGCAAGCATTATTCCAGAGGACTTTGAAGCCAAGCATGGCAGAAGATATTCCTAAGGCAGTCTGGAACATTTCACAGAGGGCATGACACCATCTTCAGGGTTGGAGGACAGCAATATTACGTGTAGTAGAAAGGCAATTTGCTCTATGTGTGACTTAGTGTTACCTAACTATCTAAACACAGCTCCCAAACACCAACTTCTGCTGTTTTCACTCTTTAATTTTGGTTGAGAGCTAGGAGTTCTGATTAAAAAATAATAAACAGCCTCATTCAGTGATTTGAATGATCATCTATACCAGGGGAAATTTTTACATGCCAACAGTATTCCTGAAGGATTCCTAGAAGAAGGTGACAGTTTCTTTGTCTGAAGCCTTCATGGTTTGGGAGCACAAAGGCTGGAGGCTGAGGCCAAAAGATCTGCCAGGAGGCTGTTGCCATAGAGAGTGCAGGTGGGGACCCAGTAGGGCAAACCATGATGAGAGGAGGAGGAGAAGGATCCACCACATTCGCACTATACACTTGGCTACTGGTGATGGCAGTTGGAAGGATGAGGGAAAAAGCACTTAGAAATGATGAGTGGGTTTGATTCAGATGAGACACTGCACATCGGGCTGTCAGCTAAGACAAACAATGACAGATTAGGCACCACAGAAAGCCTCAACTGTGGGGGAAACGAGGACTGCTTTTGTTACATGAAGAATAATGATTGCTATTTTAAAAAATATCATAGAAATTAAAGTAATGACAAGTCAAGAAAGGAATATTTTCGCTTCTGAAGAGGATATGATTTATATCAGTAATAAAAATAAAACTTCTGAAAATAAAAAAAAAGACACTAGCTGGAGTAGAAATATGACCTAAGGTTATAAATAGTCTACAGACAGATGAAGAAGTCTACATTATAGCATGTTTATTAAAAATGTTCAAGCTCGGTAATTAAAAATGTTAATTTAAACAATTAAAGGTGCAACATTATACCATCACAAAAATTGAGAAGAAGTACCATTTGGAATATTGGAGCAGACGTAGGGAAAGGAAGCCCTGAAATGCTGTGGTTCTGCTAGGCTATGCTGGTACAGTTCTCTTAGAGGGAAGATTGATATAATTCTTGAAAATAAGAACGTGCTAGCTCATGACTCAGCAGAGAAGCTGCTGTTCAAGGAATGAATGTAAGGAGGTTCCTCTCAGCTCTGTTTGTGATAACGTGTGTTAGGAGAAACCCAGATGCCACCAGTAGGGTAACAGTGGGTAAAGATGAATGAACACAACAGGAATTCAAAGCAAAGGAGGAAATCATGCAGCCCCATGACAAGGTCCTAATGGTCCTAAGGGGAATACAAGCACATAACATTAATGTAAATTTGAAATGCATACACTGAAGACAGCACTGCATGTTACAGGATACCTGCACATATGAGAAATCTCAGACACATTAGAGCAGTTACGGACTGGGAAAGTGAAATATGTCATGGAGGAAGATGAAGCAAGGGAATTAAATTAAAATGAGATAAAATTAGTGAATATTGGTATGTCATGACCTAAAGGATGACTAAACTAAACTTCCTTCCCCTGAGATTGCTACACCTTTAAGTAAAGATCAGAGCTGAGAATGGGTGTAGTAGAGAAGATGTTTATGAATTTGCATTCATCCTGACTGTGGGACAGCCAGTGGTGAGAGTCAGGAGAGATCACAAAGGTGAAGAATCTGGAGACAGAGCCCAGGAAAGAAAGAGATACCACAGGCAAGGCTATAAGTTAGTTTAGAGGGCCCAGGAGCTGGGTTCGCCCATCCGTAGTGGCTAGGATCAGGCAGGGAGGGCACCGTGCTTGGGTATAGAGGAAGAAGGGAAGAGCGTAATTCATGGTGCAAAGGAGAGATGCCAGTGGAGCTTAAGGAGCAGTATCTTAAATGCAGCTTAAGGGCCCCATAAAAAAACTGACATGATCTTTTGGATTTAGCTGTGATTTTACTGCTCTTATCATCACGTGGTACATGATATGTAAGTTTGTGTAGGGAAGAGACACTGCAGAGCTGCTGAGAGTCATTTTGTCTCTTAGGTGTGTGAATCATCTTTCAGGTTATTTCCCAGTGTATCCCACCAAGTCCTGAGTCCACAAACCACACACAATCTCATTTGTAGAACACCAGGGACTCATTGGTCCAGGTTAACCAACATGTGAGGACTATGGGATTCATCTTTCAGACTTCAACACCCCTCCAGCTTAGATTGGAATTCCGACCCAAAACTGAATCTTCTAGGACAAACAGATCTTCCTTAACATAATGCATGTGATCTTGACCATCCTAGGAGTCAGGGTCCTTTCCTTCCTTGGGGACAGTCTAGCCAAGGCTGAATGAACTCTATGCAGTACCACTGGGGATTATCAAATGAGAGTTGGAACAAATTACCTTCTTGTTATTTTGACTCTATCACTACAGTATTATTTAATTATTTCCCTTATTTTGCTGAAGATGCCCTTTCTGAGATCACCATTTCTCACGACATAAATTGTTTCAGTACTGTCTGCTGGGAAAAGAGTTGGCAGCTTTTCAGAGTTCAGGAGCGGTCAGAGAAAATACTTTTTCCACAATATGCCAGACCTTTTTACTTACAACCATGGCATGTGAGAACCAAAGGACCTCTTTGAGATGTGGAACCCAAGGCTCAGAAGGGAAGGGACTCATCTCTGAAGACACAAGAAGTCAGCTGCAACATATACTCATAAGTGAAATGAATCGGATCGCATGTATGAACATGGTATTGTCTCTCTAGTGTAAGAAACAGAGAGTAAATAAAATCCAAAAAGTACAACTGATATTTTGAAAGGGAAAGAAACTGCTCAAAGGGAATGAACAACTGGGATAAGGAAAAGGAAAAAAGAAAGAAGGAGAAAAATATGTATTATATATACACAAGATAGCTAAGATAATTGTACTCCTAGTTTCTATTGGTTTATTGAAAGAAATAGCTAATGCTTAATTTTTAAAATTTTTATTGACCAATTTTGCATGCTTATATCTGGTAACCTGAGCAACTACTTTAAAGATAATAATATTCAATATAACAACCATTGTTGATTTCCTATCATCTTGTTTTGAAATTGTATATCATTTTAAATTTTTAAAAAATTTTTTATTCTCTTTAAAACAAAAAAAGCAAAGGAGCCCCTGTGTCCCGGGTATCCTAGCAGTGTGTGTTGCTGTTCACTAGGACCTGTAGCTCAGTGACAACACCTGCTGCTGGCTGGCTGCATCTTACCCCAAGCTCTCCACTCGTGGATCTTCCCTGGGCCTGTTCTGCCCTCTGACTGCTGACCACATGTGCTCATCTTCTGAACTTCTAGGAAGCCCCATATCCAGAACCACTTCTGCAAGCCCCAGTATCCTGAGACTTGATTCTTTTCTGCATCCCCCTCCTCTTTTGCTCTATGCAAACTTCTATCCCATCCACTTGAAACATGGCAGGATTTGGTTATGCATCAGTGGTGGATTAACAACTGGCGGTCAACGTGTAACCCCTAGCTGAACTGAGTAAGCATGGTGCTGGGTGTGGGAGGCCCACCTGAGGATTGCTGCCCGCAACATAAAAAAGGAGAACTGGAGAAGAAGAGGTGTTGTTATGGAGTTGTTGGTTCTCAGGGAACTGTTAGTTCTCCTGGAGGAGCTTGTCATGCTGGCTTTACTGACATGAACTCAGCTTTTCTCATTGGCCGAGAGCTTGGGACCTTGTGGCTGAGAATGGCTACGGTTCACTTTAGGGGAGCTCTGGTCCTCACTTTGAGTGGCACTTCTTGGTTCTAGTGCACATCCCTCAGCTTGCTTAGCACAAATCCTTCATCCCACTGGCACAGACTTTCTAGTTTCCACCACTGAGCTTTGGGCCTTTCCAGCACAAGTCCATGAAACAGGCCTGTATAAGACATTGTCATGGGCTCTAGGTCTTCAGCTGGATTAATGTAGGACATTGCTGTAAGATCTAGGCCCTCAGCTGGGTTCTTTGGGTCTTTAGTGTATGAACAGATCTCCTGTACTCTCTTTGTATATGACTCTTTGGGGGATTATTATAAAATAATCCTATAAATTATATGTCCTATATTGTTTCCCTTGTAAACCCCTTACTACAACAGCACTCAAAGGCCATCTGAAGGGCAATGGCTCTTGACTTATGCACCTTTTTATGAATGCCTAGCTCATGGGTATTGCAAGAGCTCAAACAGTGCTTGTGGATCATTGCATGACAAAGTGAACAATACCTTAAACAAGAGCAAGGAACTTACAAAGATATGATCACCACTTATCACTTTCAACCTTGAAGAGAAAACTGGAAAGTGTGTGATGCTGTTGATAAGACTATGTGTGGTTGGGCCAAGCCAACAAGTGAAGGAGCTCCACACTTTCACTGCAAGCTGTGTCTAAAGGGTAGATGTAAAAACTAGTCTTCTAAAGTAATAAGGAATTATAGTTTTGATAAAATGTAAAAACAAACGTATAACAACTATTGTAGTATAAACGTGCAATATATAGGTATAGATATATATATATATAGATAGATAGATATATCTTTATTGAACTATATTTTAAATTGTGGGTTAGATTGAAACTTTTGCTTAACACCTCCCAGGGGTGCTTCACTGCACCTAGAACCTGTCTACACCCACAGATGGAGGTGTCTTAGGATATAGGTCTCCACGGCTCCCCTGAATCTCAGCCACCCTCCCTCTCTGCAGCCTTGGACCAGGTTTGCTCAGGCTGGATGTACTTACCTTAGCCCTTGTCAAGGCATTTGCATTTTCTCCCAGCTCACGCTTACTTAGTACACTAAAATGTCGGATTCTTTTTGTACCTTTGGGGTCTTAGATTTGATAAGAGCCACACTTCCAGAAGCAGATCACTCCCTATGCTCACTCAGTCGCCTCTCCTTGTGGAATTTTGGATCATTCCCTCTCTGCCTTCATATCCGTCTCCATGGCAGGAGGGTGCAGACTGCCTGCTGTTGTTTGCAGCACTCAGGTATATGGCACACAGTAGGAAGTCATCAGATACAAGCTGAAGGAATGAAAACACAGGTATAAGTATGCTCATAAAAATTGTGCAAAATACGTATTAAATTATTTATGGTTGTCATGTCTGGGAGTGGAATAAATAGGAAACTAATTTTGCTTTTCTTTTTTCTTTTGTTTTTCTTTTACTATTTTTTGGCAATACCTAGCAAACAGTATGAAGGATTACATTTGAACTTTGGTGGTTTTTTTTCATCTTTTTGAGACAGGGTCTCGCTATGCAGTTCAGGCTGGCCTTGTGCTCACTTTGTAGCCCAGGATGGTCTTGAACTTGCAACAATCCTCCTACCTCAGCCTCGTGAGTGCTGGAACTACAGAAGTGCACCACCACACCCAGCTCAAATTTGAACTTTGTAAGAATAAATTTTTAAAATTCATCTTGGTTTTTATTTATTTATTTTTAATGATTAGCTATTTTTTCCCCTGGAATTGTGATCTAGAGATGGTCTGATGAACCATTAAGCATAAATAGAAATGGTCCTCTGATAAGGGGTCATGGATCATGTGCTTGACATTCTTGAAAGCTTTAGCAGCACAAGTAAAGAAAAATATCCTCATGGTACTGGAAGATCTAATCCAATTTCCTTCTTTTGCTGATGAAGGAACCAAAACTCTGAGTGGGGTGCTTCCAAAGTGGAAAGTTAAATTGTGTGACTGAGAATTCTGACTGGCTGAATTACTGGTGTCCTTGGCAGGGCTCTGTGCCCTCTGCACATCAGATTTCCATGGCTTTAGTTAAGAGGGTGTTGTCTTGCTGACCCCAAGGGGCTGTTGACCTCTACAAATCCATTTGGCTAGCAGTGACACAGCCAAACAAGACCTGACTGACAAATCCAGACAATTCACTTTCTAAGTGTCTGAAAGTGTAACCAAGGTTAATTTTCTAAGTTATTGGTTAAGGACAGGACCACTGTACTTCAGAATCCAGAGAAGTAAGATAAGGAGGATGTGACCATTCTGAGCATATCTCCTCCCAGTCAGGATGAATGTCTCAATAGATGGTATTCACAATTTAAACACCAAGAATAAGCTGAATACAATTCATGATTATAACTTTAAAAAAAATCCAGAGATAAGCGTATGCAAAGAAGGCAGAATGAAAGAAAATGAAGTCTTCCTGGGAGAGGAGACTCCAGCACATGAATTCATTCCAGAGTCACAAAGACACAACTTTGCTGTAGCAGGGGTGAGGAGAAAAAGCACACATCTTAACAGATGGTTAGCGGTCATGTATGAGACGGCAGGATGGGTTGGCACTGTGAATTGACTCATCACAGCCACTGCCAAAGAATGGAGGGAAGGAAACATAGGAAATTTCCACTGGGGCTGCCCACTAAGTCTGAGGCAGGGGAGGAGACATGAGAGGGGTCCCCTTCACTGAATATAGAGTGTCAACTGTCTCCAGGGTAGGGCTGAGGAGGAGGGATGGAACAGGACAAAAAGCTAACCACTGAGCTATAAACTAGAGATATTCTTGGACTGAGGAAATTAACTAATGGGCAATAAAGCATAAGGAGGTCTTTGGAGGTTTTAGCACTCAGATCCTGATAACTTTCTGAGTATAATTGTTCTTTCCTTTGGATCTACTGCTTCCTTACACTGAATGTCTAGCATATAAGTTAAAAATTAAAAGATTTGTGAAGAAGAAAAATTCATTCTGAATCAGATGACACAACAATAATAGAAACTAGGCAGAGATAGCCCAGAGGTTGGAGCTAGCAGACAGTGACTTTAGCAGAAACATTAAAAATATGTCAAAATGTCTAGCAGGAACAGGAGAGAATAGAAACCCTATGGGCTTTCAGAAAAAAAGTGAAAGAATATTAGATATTGTAAATTGGTACATAAGCTCATTAAAATCTTCCTTGTTATTCTGACCATTTTTCTTTGAAATATATTGACTTTCTAAATTAAAAATAACACAGTATTATGGGGTTTTTTAAATTTGAAAGTGAAATATAGAGCATGAAAGGCAAGAACAAAGAGAACAAAATGAACTTCTGAGATTCTTACAGACCTTTTGTGAAGGATAACAATATGTGAGGTTAGCCTGCGATAATTAAGTAGGTTGGCAATAAACTGTAGAACAGAAACACAAGAGCAAGACATTGAGTTGGAAAGTAAGTACAGAAGATTATGTTCATTTTCTATGGCTGTTATAACAAGTTACTGCTAACCTGGCAGTTAAGCAATAATTTATTATCTTGCCATTCTGAAGAATGAACTCTGAAATCCAAGTGTTGGTGAGCTGGACTCTCTGAGGGTTTTCAGGAAGGGTCCTTCTTTGCCTTGTCTTATCTTCTAGTTCTTATTATCAATCCTTGGCATTCCTTGGCGTGTAGATACTGTTACGGCAGAAATTCTCCTGGCACAAATTGGGCTGTATTCCACAAAAGAACAGCGTCTACTGAGAACAAAACCAGAGTTTAATTTGTGGCTAGCCACCCTCACTTCCCTTGCCAATCTGGAAGTGGGTCAATGGCCAACTTTGTTTCACCTTATATACATTTTGGTTTCCATTGGCAACAGATTGGGATGTTACATTCGCTGACCCCGGTGGGCATATGGTGTTTCCCTTAGCCTGTTGGACCCCAGGTCAGTTGCAGGTCACATGCCTAACCACGATAGATGCTTCCCCCATTACATTCCATTTGTCTCCTTTTTTACAACCTATGCATTCCTTTAGGGTTACAATGTTTACCTAGGGCCAGGAGATGGAACTGCATAGGCAGGGTCTCAGAGGGTTACCTAGGCCTAGGCTCCCCCTTATCTTGGGGAGACATTCCTGTCAGTGTTGATCTGGGGAATTAGCTCTTACACTGTCCTGGGAGGCTTCCCAAGGCACCATGTAGGCTTTTACCAAAACTATTTTATCTAAAATAATATGCTAAGATTCATTGCCCCCTACAATACATTATTCTAGTTTCTATTTCCGTTCTTACATGAGGCTTTCTTTGTGTCTCTATCTGCATCCAGATATCCTTTTTTTATAAGAACCAGTCTTGGAGGTAGAGCCCAGCCACTGTACGGTGAACTTATTTTAACTTGGTCATGTTTGTAAAGACCTGGCTGCTAAATAAGGTCACATTCACAAGCACTGAGAATCAGGACATTAATGCATTTTTGTTGAAGGGTAGACTCAGCCCGCAGTGCAGATACAGTGTTATGGGGATTCCAGTGGAGTGCCAACATGATTGGCTTTGGGATCTGACAGGGGCATTGGTGGAGTACATTCCGGGATGTGTGGGTGGGTCATGGAGGCATAGCCTTAGGGTCTATGTATGGGCCTTTGTATAGTCTCTTTGGTGATATTCAGGGGCTCTGCTTTCTGACCACTTCAAACTAAGCATCTTTGATTCACCAGGCCCTTTTGCTATGATATTTTTGCCCTGGGGCCAGCCCACCAGACTGACTCCCTTTAAAACATGAGCCAAATTAAACTTCTCCTCCTTTAGATTGATGGTGTCAGGTGTTGTGTCTAGTGACTGGAAAGCTAGCTGACTAACACAAATACAATGTCTCTGTTTACAAAAACATGTAGTGAAAAATGCAAAAGGAACAGAGAAACAACAAAACTGATGGGATTACTAGAAAGCAAACTAGTACCCAAGTGGAATACCTGAACTTATAAACAGTGATCATGACATTCAATGTAAATGGATAAGCATGCCTTGTAAAATGTTATGGTGATAACCTTATAAAAGAACAAGATCTATGTGTATGCTGATTAAAATAAGGTAATTCAAATCTACAAACATATATAGTTTGAAAATAAAAACATCGAAAAAGATCCACATGCAATCTTAGAAAAGCAAGAAAACTAATGGAGCTGTATTAATATGAGACATTAAAATAAGGACAATTAGCAGAGATAGAGAAGAATGCTTTTTCACAAAAATAAAGCTCAATTTATCATAAAGACATAATGACTGTGGATGTGTGTGCACATCAAAAATGAGCTTCCATGGATGTAAACAGCAGACTAAAAGATGTAGACAAAACCATCCTCACAGTTGAGGCATCTGGGTCACAGCTGAGTTGATGAGGAATGGGGCTTTCCTGCAGGAAGCTTGTTCCTGGAGCCCAAAGGTAGGTGTTGTGGTTTAGATCTGAAAGGTATCCGCCAATGTCTCATGTGTTTGAAAGGTGATTTTTATCATGATGATGCTATGGTCCTCAGTGGACTAATCCATTGATGAGTCTAACAGCTAACTGTGCTGCTAAGAGGTGGGGAGAGGGAGCTGGTTGGAAGAGGTGTGTTGCAGGGTGACTTTCCTCACAGGGTGTATCTCCTTCCCTGGCCCCTCCTTTCCCTCTGCTTTCTGGCTGCCCTAAGGTGAGCAGCTAATCTCCACCATGATGTTTCTGCCTTGTAGCCAGCTAACCACTGACTAAACCCCCTGAATCACAAGCCAGATCAAACCTCTTCTCCTTTAAGGTGTGAATGTCAGGCATTGCGTCCAATCATGGAAAGGTTGACTAAGACTGTGGACAGCAGTGTCTTTGACCATCACTGCCCCTTAGGCCACTGCTCAGGTAAAATTAGCATCATCGAAGGACCTGCAGCAAACCAACAGTAAACATGGCTTAGGCCCTGACAGATGGTTAGGGTTTCAACTAACCAAGGACCAAGGACCAAGGATTACAGTTTTCCATGTGTTCACTGGTGGCTACAGAATCCAATTAGCAGGGGCTTAAGGAAAAGGAAGTCTAATCACCTCACCCTAGAGGAAGTGGTGAGTGGGGCAGTGCTGGGCTCATCCCAGAAACTTAACCACTTCTGGGCTGGGGATATAGCTCAGTGGCATAAGCGCTTGCCTGATAACCCTGAGGTCGTAAGTTTGATTCCTGGTACCAAAAAAAAAAGAAACTTAACCACTCCTTCCATTTTCCTGGCCTCTTCCTCAGAGCTGCAGGACAACCACCGCTGCTCCAAGCATTGTGTTCTCATGCCAAAGCTTCTCAAAAGGAAAGAAGGGGCTGAAATAGAGAAGGGGGCTCTACTTTTGTTGGTAAGGAAAAGGTGCCACAGGAGAAACCTTGCAGGGTCCCCTCCATCTAATTGGCCAGAATCCTGGGAACTGCACAGCCACAGCTTCACAGCCAAGGTTGGTGCAGGAAGGAAGTGGTAGCTGGTGAAGGAGTATGAGATCACCAGGACCAACCAAAGGCATTAGGTCCCCAGAGCTAGAGGAGGTCTGCCTCCCTCCCCAACTTGCTCGGGGTTTTGTAAGCAAGTATGAAAGAAGTGAAGGTCAGTTTATAAAGCCAGGAAAATCAATGTTTATGCCAGGCACACTTCAGGCAGACTGTTTCTGTGTGAATTTGAATGATCTGAAAAGCTTGATAAAGCACAGAATGCAGGTCTCACCACAGTGCTGATGGAGCTGTGAGGATGGGTCCCAGCTTCGGCAGCTCTGCAGTGTTCTAGGAGATGCTGGAATCACTGACCTGGAGCTCACCTTTGAGAACTGCTGATGTCGGTCAAGGTGAGAGTGTGGAAGTGGGTCTCAAGTTTGAAGAATGGGGGTCACTAGAGGGCGAATGCTGGGTCTTAGATACATGTCCCCAAAGGTACATATGTAAACATTATGGTGATAACTGGTTAGAAGCTTCTGAAAGTGGACCCTAGTGGGACATCCTGAGGTCACTAGGGGAATGCCCTTGAAGAAGATATGAGACCTGGCCCCTTCCTCTTCCTCTTTTTTTCTTCCTGATTATAAGTTGAGCCATCTCCTCTGCCATATGCTCACTGTCATTGCCCTTCAACACCCCATCCAGAGACCAAGCACCATGGGGCTCACTCTACCAGATCTCAAACTGGGACCTCCAGAACTGTGAGCTAAATAAACCTTTTCTCTATATGTTAGTTATCTCATGTATTTTGCTACAGCAATGCACAACTAAAGCAGTGAACCAGTGGAATCACTGCTTGATACTTCACCCCATGGAAAGGTGATTCTGATAGTCAGGTGAGATGTTCAGAATTTACACTCACTGTGGTCCAAGTTGCTTCATCTAATGAAAATATAACGTGAACCAAAGAGAGATTTTCAATTTCCTTTGAGCTGTATTATAAAGTGCAAAGAAATTGGTGAAATTAATCTTGATATGTTTTATTGAACCTATTTAAGCATGTCACCAATGTAAATTTCCTAATGCAATCCTTTATTTTTTTAATTGTCTGTAAGATCTGATTGCATCTTAGTTCCTGCTAGCCACATTTTAAGTGTCCCAAAGTCATGTGTAGCTAGAAGCTGCTCTATTAAGCAATGCAGAGTAGTCAGGCTTTCCCTGGCTCCCTAGCTGCTGTTCTTCTGTTAGATCCCCCAGAGGAAAGCCTGGCTCCCTGAGAGCCATGGCACAAGTGTGCAGTGAGAGCTGACTCCAAGTAGATGTCCCGTCACTGTTGTCCTACTGTCTCTCACATTAGCCCCTTGGACACTGTGGCCCTGTTAAAAATGTTTATCATCAAATATGTAGAAATCAACCACAATCACTCAGATGGAGACCAATGAAGTCTAATTTTGAAGAATGTACTACAACACAAGGTTCAGGCACTATCACTTGCATTTGAAACATGAGGGAGAGGTTAGGGAGGGCAGGGCAGCCCCAGATCACTGGGTGGCTGAGCTGTAGGTACAAGGCAGGCAGAAGAATAAGGAACTTCACAGTGCACATAGGGATAGCTCAGAGGTTGACAGCACAGGGAAGTTGTTGACTCAACTAGAGGACCTTCTTTTTGTCAGTGGTCTAGAACATACCTGGCTTTATCTGATTGGTCCTGAGTCAAAAGTTGACCATGTCTTGATCATTCTGAGCCAATATCTTCCAAAGCCCACATCTAGGTGAGTCTGAGGTTATAGGTCAGAGGTCAGTTTCCTTCTTGGTCTGGCCATTGTCTGTCTAGTCTATCTTTCTCTTGAGAAATAGAACCTTGAGAGTCTGCCACAGCTAACTATGGCTAAAATGTTAAAATCCAATTGTGAAAAATACTATTGATTTTTGGGTATTGACTTTGTATCCAGCTATGCGACTGAATTTGGTTATCATATCTAGAAGACTTTTGGTCGAGATTTTAGGGTCTTCTATATAGGGTGTGTTCCAATAAACTTAATTAATTATTTTTAAAAATTCAATTGTTAGAAAGCTTCTCCCTGGAAGCATTGTGACTCCTGGCTTTCCTACTCTTTGTGGTTTTCCCAAGCCACCACCTGCAGTGCAGTAGTATGAGGAGGGACCTGTGATGGACCCTGGTGTGCTGTATCTGGAGACCTTGGACAAGTCAATACATCTGCTTAGCCTGTGTCTTCATCTGTAAGATGGGATAAAGTATAGCAGTTCTACCTTCCCTAGAAACAGATGGTAATTTATCTGTAAGACTTGGAATTTCCTGTCACTGTAACAGACATGAAGATTAATAAGACGTGATCCTATATTCAAAGAATTCCCAAATCTAAGGTGTAAACTGGACCTGAGAGAACAGATAACACTAGTTGTAGTGGTGATGATGATGATCATGACTGCAGGTGGGAATGATCATTGTGTTGGCAATGATGGTGGTGGTAGTGATGGTGATGGTGATAATATTGATTGACAACAATGATCCTCTTAGTAATGGTAGTATTGATGATGATGTGTAGAGGAGGGGTGATAATGTTGGTGGTGGTGCTGATGGTATAAATTGAGGAAATGATGATCTTGATGATGGTGGTGGTGGTAGTGGTGGTGGTGATGACAGAGATATGAGGATGGTGATGATGATGAAGTGTTGGGGATCAGGACATCTTGGTAATCATCATGGAGGTGCCAGGCAGAGTGTGTTAAGAGCGTAGCCCCCATGCCAGGCTCTGTGCTTAGATATTCACATGTATTGCTGTATTTACTCATCACAACCCTTAGAGCAGTGGAATTAAGGCTGGGAGGAACTGAGGTAGATTACGTAAAGTACTCCATGTCTCCCTGTTAGCAAGTAGTAGAAGTCACTAGATGTCAGTGTTCTCACTTTTGTTCCAGAGAGGGTTCTATTAACTACTTGGCTTATCTGCCTCCAGGCTGGGATGCTTTCCAGAATAGGCTGCACAATTCCAGAAGGTCGTGGAATGTGGGAAGAAAAAGAGGCTGTGGTCCTGTGGGGTAGCATAAGTCTGAAAAGGCTTCAGAGAGATGTAATTCAACTTCCCCTTTGAAGAACTAAGAATAGGAAATAGAAGCCAATAGGAAACTTGTTATGGAAAAGGGTTGTGATTCTAACTTTGGCAAGCTGGAATATATTCTGAGGTAGGAAATAAAGGTAGGAAACTGTTTGAGACCTGGTAGTTATGAGCACTAACTACTATATTAAGGGACTTAGGTTCCATTGTGTCTATGATTAGTTGGGTCAGAGTTAAAAGTAGAGCTAGAGCATGATTAAAATTAAACACACTTTGACTTATGACCATAGATATCTGCTGACCACAGCTCTGGTGCTCAGTTGGAGGTAGCCATGTTCAGGATGGTAGCTTTCTCTTGTTTTCTCCTCCAGCATAAGGTAAACCTTAAGTGTCTTGTTTTTTTCTAGGTTCCTCAAAATCTGAGTTCATCTTTGCTCTTGCAAGGAGTCATGTAACTCTAAAAAAGCAAGAAGTAACTTAAGGTCTGTGTCCAACTCCCTGCAGAAAAGAGTAATATTTCTCTACTAGAAGGAACAGTAGCTGTGGAAATCCTTGTCCTACATCCAATTAGCTCTCATAACTGAGAGGAACACATCTTTTCAGATTTTCTTTCAAAGAATTCATTTGGGCTACTTTGCCAAATTAAACTTTTTCCAAGATGTGGAGACTAAGAATTTCTTTACATGTGCATTATCTTGTAGTAAATATCCCAGCACAAATCCTAGTTTTCCCTAAAAAATCATCAATTTGATCTACTCTTAGACTGTAAAACTGACTTACAATTTTTAAAGGTCAGTTTTCTATCTTCAAAGTTTTAGAAGTCTATCGGAGCTTATTATATACTGTTACATTAATAACCTCAAAATGGTTTGGGAAAAACTTGTTTTATATTACATGCATGGGTGCTGGACTAGGGATGTCTGAGTCTAAACTGAGGGTGAAGGATAAGCTGTGGTTGGGTGGAGATGTTCTTGAAGTAACACTGTGGTTGGGGGGAGATGTTCTTGAAGGGTATAGCTGAGCCCTTTGTGGACATCCATGTGCACACTCCCTCCCAGCTGCTTTCCTTCTTGCACACTCTGTTGGAGGAGATCAAGGTCTTTGAAAGACAGACCAGGTCTCAAGCTGCATGTGGTTTCATTCTGTGTCTGGTAGCATGGTCAGGGCTTCAGAGAAGCAGGCAGAAAAGAAAGGGAGAAAAATAGACAAAAGGTGACGGGTAGGTATGATAGTTTAGAGCTAAAACTATCCCCCAAAGGCAAGTCAGGGGGCACCACAATCCCTCACTTGAAATTATACTACAGAGCTACTGTGATGTAAACAGCATGGTACTGGAGAAAAACAGACCTGAGGATCAATGGAACAGATCAGAAGATTCAGGGGCAACTCCAAGTACACTCAGCCACCTTATCTTTGACAAAGGGGACAAACACGTTCACTGGAAGAAAGATAACCTCTTTAATAAATGGTGCTGGGAAAATTGGCTTTCCATATGCTGAAGACTAAAATTTGACCTATGTCTAGCACCATGCACTAAACTAAAACCAAAATTCATCAAAGATCTAAATATTAAACAAAAACACTAAATCTACTGGAAGATAGAATAGACAGAGCTTTGGAAGACATATGACTAGGCAAAAACTTTATAAACAGAACCTCAGTTGCACAGGAATTATCACAAAGAATCACCAAGTGGGATTTCATCTTATTAAAAAGCTTTTGCACAAGGAAATCACAAAAAAAGAAAAGATAATCCATAGAGAGGGAAAAAAAATTGCCAGCTGTTTCTCAAAGGACAAATATCTAGAACATATAAAGTACTAAAAAAAATCAGACACTCCAAATTCAAAGACTGGTTCCAAAAATGGTCATCTGAGATGAACAGACACTTTTCAGAAGACAAAGAACAAATGGCAAATAAATATAGGAAGAAATGCTCAACAACACTGATCATTAAAGAATGCAAATTAAAATAGTGCTGAAATTCCACCTAACTCCAGAAAGAATAGCTATTATCAAGAAAACAGCTAATAACAAATGCTGGCAGGGTTGTGCAGAAAAAGGAACCCTTCTCTACTGTTGGTGGGAGTGTAGACTGGGGCAACCACTGTGGAAATTAGGGTGGAGATTCCTCAAACATCTAGGAATAGAGGTACCATTTGACCCAGGTATCACTTCTGGGTATCTTCCCTAACAATTAAAAGCATCATATCACAGAGATATATGCACACCTATATTTATAGCAGCACAGTTTGTCATAGCTAAATCTTGCAAGGAACACAAATGCCCATTGACTGATGAACAGATTAAAAAGATGTGGTTTTCTTTTATATAAAGGAGTACAGCCATAAAAGACATAATTGAGACATTTATAGATAAATGGATGGACCTTGAGACCATAATAGTAAGTGAAATAAATCAGAGACACATATGTAAATATCCTATTATCTCTCTGGAGTAGGAAACTAAAATTGTAAATAAGAACTAAAATGTACAATAGATATTGTGAAGGAAGAAACTGTTCAAAAGGAAAAGGGAACTGGGAGAGCAGGAGGAAGGGAAGGAACAACATCAGAGATGAAGGATAACATGATAACAGAGTTTTGTGAACAGGATGGGAAAGGGGGCTTGAAAGGAGGGGATGAGAATAGGAAAAAAAGAGGAATCAAGACACATCCTGTACAAATACAAATTCCAAATAATAAATGTGATCATTATGTATGCCTAAATTGTACCAATAAAATTAAAGAAAAATTTGTAAAAATGTCCTTCAAAAGCCTCATTTGTGGAGGGTGATTCGATCACGGGGTCTCCACACTCATCAGTGGATTTACCTAGTGACAAGTTCACAGCTAAACGTGCCATGATGAGGTGGGGTCTGGTTGGAAGAGCTGTGTCCCTGGGCTTGTAACCTGGAAGGGTGCATCCGTAACCCCAGCTCTTCCCATTTCTCTCTGTTCCTGGCTGCTGGAGAGAGCAGCTTTGCTCTGCCATTCCCTTCCACAATGTCATCCGTTCTTCCTTGGAGCCTGATGACTCTGGACTGAATTCACTGGAAACTATAAGCCAAAGAAAGCTTTCCTTTAAGTTGCATGTGTCCATTATTTAGTTCCAGGGGTGGCTAAGCACAGAAGAGCAAAGGACAAAAAGAGAAACAATGGAAGTCAGTAGAGGAAGGATAGAAGTGTGAAGCCAAGTGGGCATCAGCCAGGACCCCTAGTAAGAAGCACTTTCCAGCCAGGTGTGTACAAACACAACTGTGAAAAGAGCTTTAGAGGGGCTACACATGTATGCCTTTCACAGAGGCAGTAACTATGAAATCCTCTTAGAAAATGATAATAGAGGTAACTGGAGTAATAGTGATAATAATAACAACCTTAACTGATGTTCTGAGGTAAGATGTATTTAAGTAAGAACATCAGTTAAGCTCACTGTAACAAACTGTACACCAAATACCCTGCTGTCTCTGTGAGGTGGCTCAAATGGTGGATAGGCTGGCTACTCAGAAGGGCCCACTGCTTGGAGATGCACATGACCTAGGGCCAGAAAGAAAAGGCTGACACTGCATGGGAAAGGACAAGGAGCCATGAGCAGATGGATCAGGGTCCTATGCCACTCTCCAGTTTGGAGCTCCAGGACTCAGAGAGAGAGAGAGAGACAGAGACAGAGAGAGACAGAGCTGAATGTCAACTCAGAAGAACCCCGACATCTCTTAGGAGATGGCTGTGTCATGCCCTGCACCTCAAAAGACCTAGAACCCAAGTGAGGCAGCAAGCCACACCATGACCCACTGCAAAAGGTAAGGAAAAGGTAAGGAAAAGCCCAAGGAGGGCAGCAGACAGAAGCATGCTGGGCCAGCTCCTCTGCCTGGGTGAGACGAGAACCCCAGGTATGAAGTGTGGGATGCAATCTCAGAACTGAAAATGAGGCTGGGCACTGCGGACCTGACTGAGGCTAATTCCCTGCCAATTTCATCTGCATGTCCAAGGGTTGATGCCTACATCTGGGTGCATGCTAAGTCACTTTCTCAGCCTTGTAATCTTGGCCACTAGCGACTGAGTTGATCGGTGTGGTGGGAATGGAGCAAGGAGTATAAGCGGTAGGGACCTGGAAGGGGAGTGGCCATGAGCTTGCAGACCAGAAGGAGCGCAGACACAGAGCAAGGCTTCCAGTCCTCGAAGATGTTATCTTTTCTCTCTCATGGGAATCGAAATGGTATGACTAAAAATTGATTAAAGTTTAAGAAAATAATTGTAATAAAAGACACATTGCCATTAATACATCTCAAAGTACGACCTCTCCTTTTGAACACACTTGTCCCATCATTCTTGCCACTTTCTGAAGCAGTTCTGTAAACCCTCTTTCATTCGGGTTTGACATTGTCCTGTCATGGCTGCCTCAGTGTCCTGAATCAATTCAAAAACATTACAACTATTTCAACTTTGAGGAAGAGCCAGAAGTCACACATTGCCAGATCCAGTGAATGAGGCGGGTGAGGACACACCTTAATTTATTTTTTAAATAAATCTGGCTTTCCTTTGGATAGCACTTGGCAGTGGCATTCACCACATTTGTTTCAATCGCATCTCATAAAGACACTCATGGAAGAGGATGTCCAGAAATGCTTTAGAAAGTGGCAAGAATGATGAAATATTCCTCCTTGAAGAAGGGAGAATATTTTGAGGAGGGTTACTTGCAATGTGTATTTTGCTGTACTTTCTTTCTATTTAAACATTGACCATATTATTTGATCACCCCTTGTAATCAAGGAAACATCAACCCTTCCCCACAAAAGCCTAGAAAGATTCTGACTACATGGTGTGTGGCTTTGCTGTAAAGGACTCTAAGTAACAAATGAAAATGATTTGAACAACAGTAGAAGCATTTCAGGAGATACAAGCATGTTAACAAAGAACGAAGAAAATGTCCAGAGTCCAAGAAAACAATTTTATGTAATCTGAAAAAGTTTAAGATATTATTGAGAACTCTTACAATTTTTTATTTTATTTTGCTCTGGTTTTGGACCTGCTTAATGCTTGTTCTCTTTTCACCCTACACATAAAATAAGAAAGGAGACAGAAAAGGCAGCGTATCCTATTAAACATCACAAGATTCCTCCAGACTAAGTATAAATACTCTTTGTTGTGTATGTGTGGGAATCGAACTCGGGACCTCAGGCTTGAAAAAAGTGTTGTGCCCCTGAACTAAACCCCCAGCCCCTAATTACTTTTCTCAAATGGGGATACTCAGAGAGATGACTTGGCTGCATAGCAGTGACAGGTAGGGGGCAGAGCTGTGACTTGAATATGGTTATCTGAGTCTCAAACATAGAATCTCTTTCTGTGATAAAAGGTTTCTCTCAATTTGCTGTTACCAGCAGTTACAGGCACTCACGTCACAGACTTTAGGGTTTCACATCTGGGAATTCTGATTCAAGTTTGTAAGACGTTAAACTGAACTGTGTCAGAAGAAACCCGTACAAAACAACATCCATGGAAACTATGGGTTGAAAGCCAAGGGCCAGCACAGAGCGATTTGTTGATTTTCTTCCTAATAGCTCGTGGTATCCGGCAGAGGGCAGCAAAGAGCTTTCTGCGGATCGAATTTACCTACGCAGTGTGGTTGGATGAGCTCACCTGAGGAAGAATTTCTGGGCCTGAAAATGGGCCCTAGCCGCAAGACCTGAGATGACGAAGGATACCAGTACCTTGCTAGGGAGGTGGCTTTGCCTAGGGAAGAAATAGCAGTTGTTTGTTTTAGGAACTCATTTTGGTGGCTGCAAGGCAAATTCTGGGGGATGAAAATGGGCAAGGCAGACTGAACAGGAAGGGTTTTCTCTCACTGTATGAGATAAGCACCGCAAGCTCTCGGCCACAGTTAATGTGTAAGGTGGGAGGTGTAACAGGGTCCGCTTCAAAGCTTACCTCTAAAGGAATCAATCCATGGAAAGTGCCTAGCATGACGTCTAACAAATATGTACCTACTGAGAAGATTCTCTTAGCTATGCCTTCCTTACAATGGCGTTTCTGTGTGTGGTACAAGTAACAGGTGATGGTCTGGCTGTCACGTGAGGTGGCTGACGGCACCATCACAAGCCCCAGGCTTGAGGTGCAGGGAGCAGATTTGCAGCAAAAAGAGAGGGGCTGCCCCCAACACACACACACACTGTGCAGTGAGGGGCACATTGAGGATCTGAGGGCCATCCATGAATAAGAACTGCAGTTAGAGGTCTGTAGGACACAGCCCGGAGGAGTGGCAGAGCAAATGACTAACGGGGAGGGGGGCTGGCGTAAAATTAGAGAAGAAGGGAGGCAAAAGAGGTGACAACGGGCACCTGAACAAAAGGGTGTTGAGGCAGGGTGAGAGCAGCCAGGCAGCTGCGGGAGGTCGGGTGAGGCAGCCCAGGATCCAGGAGAGGTGGAGTCTGGAGGAGAAGATGCTCTCTAGCAAAGGACAGTGCAACAGGGATGTCAGGCAGGATGGGCCTGGAGAGGGTGACATTTCCAGGCTCTGTTCTAGTGAGGTCAGTGACCCAGGAGCTAGTGGGGGAGAATCAAGGGAGATATGCGAGCAGGGCTGTGGGTAGGCAAGGTGAGCCCATACTTTGAAAGGCCTTCGATGCCAACCTAAGGTGTGTTTCTGAGTAGACATCAGGAACTAGCAAGTAAAGGCATAATGATCGCAGCGAATGTACTCTGAATGTTAAACTGTCAGGTGTCCTAAGCACAGTACCTGCCTCATCCCCTCCTGTCCTTGCAGCAGCTCTGTACAGAACTGTTCCAGTTGGAGTGTGGTGTCCCAAAAGGAAAATGTGCTGGAATCTTGGTAGCCACTGCGGTGGTATTAAGAGGTGGTGGAACCTTTGAAAGTTGGGACCTAGTGGGGGGTAATTAGGTCATTAGGGATGCATCCCTTGGAAGCCATCAGTGTTTTGCAGAGTGAATGAGTTTAGGGGAGAGTGGGCTGTTAGGATGTGCAGCCACCCTCACAGCTGGCCCTCCGTGCATGTGGAAAGTTCCTTTCCCCTTCCTCCATCACGTGAACCAGTGAAGGGCACCTTGCCAGAGGTTGAGCCATGGGGCTGCTGGATTTTGGGATTTCAAGCACCAGAACTGAGAACTAAATAAAGCTGTTTATCAAAGTACCAGGCTCTGGAATTCTGATAGAGATCACAAGATGGTGAAATGGAGGCCACAGAGAGCTTAAACAACTTGCTGAAGGTGCCAAGCTGGCAAAGGGTGAAACTGGGGGTCTGACTCTAATTCCCATGCTCAGAGGAGCAAAGGCAGGGCTCACATTCAGGGTGAGGGGCCTCACTGAGGTGTGTGGGGCAGACTGGAAGAGAGGAGGTCAAGGGCTGAGGGGACAGGGACACCTGAGTGAAGTGATGGAGAGAAACTCAGATGTTATTGCATACTCTGGTGCTTTCTAGAGATTTTTTTTAATCTGTATGTGTTTTCCTACTTTTATTTTCAGTATTTCAAACATATGGAACAGTACAGAAAATAATATACTATATTTGGTAACAAGTTTGATGCCATTAATATTTGGCTATTTGTTTCAAACATCTTTTTTTTAAAAATATACACATGCAAGGAAGCCTGTCAGAGACATTTACCTATCCCTACATTCATTCTCCTCCTTCATGACCTTGAAATGACCACTAGACCAAATTATATACCATTCATGGGGATGTTTTCATATCATTTTATAAAAGGGGGCTTTCTAAATCTTCATGAATGTGACCTAGTGAATTATTGCTCTGCAATTCAGATTTTTTTATTCAAACAAGTTAATGAATTTCTTTTTTGGAGACATTGCTATGGATAAATTTTTACTCATGTTAAAATTGTGAAATTCTTTTCTTTTTCCATGTTCACAAAGATGTTCACTGCTTTTATCTCCTTTATTATGTAAATGTGCTGAATCTCATTACCAGATTCTCTGATATTGAGCCATCTTTGCATTTTTGCAGAAATTCGTTATCATTTCAAATAGATAATTCTCAGGGCCAGCGACCTTAAAGCAACTGAATGGAGCCTTGGGTTTCTTTGCCAATAGAAAGGTTTTATAGGAGCTGTCATGAATCTTTAGAATAAAACACATTCCTAATTATCTAATTCTCCTATTTGTGATTCTCAGTGGCTCTCTTGCTCTTTGAATTTCAAGCGACTCTGATGTATACAGTGTCCTTCACAGCTTATGATCTCATCTTCAAATTCATTGCTTATCTCTGGCTTCTTTGCTAACCAAACATGACAACCTGACAATTGTCAACATCTTTAAATGATCCTTTGAGCCAACCCTTATTTTCATACGTAGGATCATTGCTTTTGTTTGAGCCTTCCTGTCCCTTATCTCAGCGTCACTCAAGAGTGACTGTCATGAGTCACAAAAGGGGCATGTCACTTAGTTACTCCTCTTGCTTCTTGAGACATCAGCACAACATACCATGAGCACGTTTCTGTCTGCTGGACTCCGTGCCCTGAGAGGACTGTCTGGATGGCATTTTCCACACACACCTGTGGCTGCACTTTGAAGTTTCTTTTGAAGGAAACTCACTTCCTTTTTGTGAGGGGGATCTGGAGTTCAGAACCGACCAAGATCTGGGAATTGAGGTAAAGGGCATGTGTCCCCACAATGGGTGACTCAAATCTGCCATCTTTCTGTAGATCTGGTATGTCTGTGTATGTTTCCCTACATGTATCTGTGTACATAGCTGGGAAGCTGCGTTTAGCAGCATGCACCTGTAATCCCAGCATTCTGGGAGACTGAGGCAAAAGGATCACAAGTTTAAACCAGCCTGGGGCAATGTTGTGAGCTCATAAGAACTTACCTCAAAACAAGGGAAAAAAAATAGTAAAAAGGGCTGGGGATGTAGCTCTGTGTGAAGGCCCTAGGATCAATCTACAGTTTTCCAAAAGAAATAAAACTCCTCTGTGCATGTACCTCAATGCGTGCTATAGGAGGCTGCCAGCTTAAGTCCTAGTAATCCCACACCGAAGTAGCCATCATTATTTGCTCCTCCCTGTCACAGCAAGAAGCGTTGTTCCTGCCTTGTGGATTTGTATGACAATTGCACTCGCCTTATTGCTGATCATTAAAACCTGCACAAATTCTCTGCCACTCCTGGAATTCTGTCCTTCCAACTTCATGGCATGAAGCAGCAAGAAGGTCCTCAGCAGATGCTCACCCTTCCCACTTAAAGTCTCCAGCATTCGGAAGTTTAAGAATTTCTAATGGATGCTGGCATCTGCCTGGGCTTTGTGCAGTTGATGGTAGGAGGCAGAAGACAAAGAAGCTGTGCTCCCCACCAACATGGGAACCTGCCAGGCCCCCATGACCAGCGTGAGAGAGGAAGACAGCAGCCAGATTTCCAAATCCAAGCCAGCTCTGCTCTTGGGTTTTCCACAGCACAGTGCAGCAGAGGTGACAACCAAAAGACAGACTTGACCAAAGGCAATATCAGCACACAAGAGGGAAGTTCCACTCCAGAAGTGAAGTGTTACTACACTGCAAAGAGCAGATGAGAAACAGCCAGGGGATACCACTTGGGGAAGGTAAGGGCAAAGCAAGGATTTCTCAGGATGTCCAGGAAGTCTTGAGCTTGGGCCAGGAAGGTTATGGGGCCTGTATTCTGTCATGGGAGATCAGGTTTTGTGGGTGTGAACTTTAGAGGGGGTGATCTTGAAGAAGAAGTTATTTACTCCAGTAGTATGCTTGAGCTCTTGTACCACTGCCTACATCCAGTAGAAATTAGTGGTCTGGATTGCTATAGGTTAATATATGGGTAGCCCATGTGTCTTCACTAAAATCAGAGACATCTTTGTTCTGGTTAAGGGCAATTTTTGAGTAGTTGTTAGGGTTTGTCAATGTCCAGTTGATATTTGATGCCATTGTTATCCCTGTTAGCTACTATAGTCAAGGTGACATAACAGTTGCTGTCAATTGTTTTTTTCTCTATGCCAATACCCTGATTGCCTGGAGGTTATAAACAAAACTGTGGCTCACTCCCAAAAAGCAGGGCACTGGGCCAAAGGAGCTGCAAATGCCAGCACAAATTTTTTTTAAAAAGAAATTTGAAAAGATAAGGTAACAAAATGCCTCCAAAAGATTCACACTTCCTCAGAACTGGTTTAGGAGGCATTGAGAGGGAAGAAGTCATAAGCCACAGAGCGGAGAAGCCTGAAAGGATATCAGCAAAGGTAAAATAATTTGATAAGGTGCCTGGCAAATTTAAAGAAATAGAACTTACCAGAAAATGCTAATGAAGCAAATGATCAGTGATTCTAGAGAAGACACTAATAAGAATCTAGTGGAACTAAAGAAAGATATGCAAAGCTGAATGCCCACTATAGAAAAGAATGAGAATCCATAAAAAGTTCAAATCAGAAACCCAGGAGCTCAAAAATAAGATTGAACATATGGGTAACAGAAGTGACCAGTGTGAAGACAGAGTGTGAGATAAAGAACAAGGCTGTGTGGTCAATGATCAGTTAATGAGCGATACCTAAAAACAGCACAGCATGAAAAATTGATTGAACAGCTGCTAGATGACACATTAATGACTAATATGAGTACTAAGAAATAATTAAAAATCAGAAGATGTTTAATCTTTAAAAGGCATTTTTAAAAACCTCTTTACAAAACTAATAGAAAACTTTCCAGATATGGAAAAAGAATTTAACGTACAGACAAGTGAGGCATATAAAACCTTGAATAGCCATGATAAAAACAAAACAAAACATACTCCATGCCACATAGTAATTAAAATACCAGAAATGCAACACAGGAACAGAATCTTAAAGACTGCTAGAGAAAAGCAATCAATCACCTAAAAAGGAAAACCTATCGGGATTACAACACACATCTCAAAACATGGCTTCAAGGCAAAGAGATCATGAAATGAACTGTTTTAAGCTCTAAAAGAAAACAACTTCCAACCCAGACTGTTATATCCTCCAAAATTATCTTTCAAAACTGGTAGTGAAATAAGAAATTTTCATGATGAAGAGAACCTAAAGAAGTTCATGACCAGTGAACCAGCACTCCAAAAAATTCTCAAGTATGTCCTAGAAGGAGACAATAAAGCTAACAATGCCAAAAGGTCCAATAAAATGAATATATCAAGTAAGGCTAGCAATTAAGAAGGAGGGAAAGAACACAAAACAGCAACAGAAAAATAATATGATAGGAATAAGTCAAACCCTATCAATTTAAATGAATTTAATTCACCAATCAAAAGATACTAATTAGCAGAATGTATCAAGCAACAAAATCCAACTCTATGCTATACATATAAAATACATTTAATGCAAAAACTCGCAGACTAAAAACAAAGAAATGCAAAGCAATATTCTATGCCACAGGAATCGAAAAACCAGCAGGAGTATCTATCCTACTTTTTGATGAAGTAGACTTTATATCAAGTCAGAGTTTACTAGAGAAACAGATATAACACGTTATACAAATGTATAAGAAATTATGAGGTTGGCTTACAGTGTTCAGTAACAGAGCTAGATGAGGAGGCATACAAGGGGTGTCTGCACACTGGAGGCTAACGGGTTCTATACTTCTTGAGAAGTATACTTGAGAAGTATAGAAGTTTAACTGAGTAACTCAGCAGTTCTACATCCTAGAGTACAAAAGACATGCCTTCAGGCGCTAGGATGTTGTTCACTGCATCAATTTGAGAAGCTTAGAAGTTTAACTAAGTGACTCACCCGGGTCTACACATCGTAAACATCCTGAGCCTGTGTAAGAGGAGAGCATGGAGATAGTGTGAGGGCTAAACCCACCTGAGGGCGGGTAGCCTACATACTTTAAAAGAGAAACTAGGAAGGACTGATTTCGAGTTCTTTGGAGGAGCTCCAGTCTTCACCTTAGGCTTGGAGTCATTTCCTGGCTTCTAGCACAGACTGTTCAGCTTCTACCTGGGACTCTTCAGCCTTCCATTGCAGACCCACTGGCCTCCTGATACAGATTTGCATGGAATGCTGCAGTGAGCTCCTGACCTTAGACTGAATCCTTCCCCTGAGAAGTTGTTAGATAGATAGATAGATAGATAGATGCGTAGAATTTTAATTGACAAATAGTTGCATATATCTATCACAGGCAACAGGATGCTTTAAAATACAAATATATTGTGGTATAGCCAAATGGACTAATTAACATGCTCATTACCTCACACGCTTATTTTTTTGTTGTGAGAACACTTAAAATTTCTCTTGGCGATTTTCAGCAATATAACTTCTCATTATTAAAAATAGTCAAATGAGTATGTATTTAATTTATCATTTTTCATTCATTTATTTATTTACTCATACTGGGGATTGAACCCAAGGCCTTCACACTCAGCTACACCTTTAGCCCTTTTTTAAAATTTTGAAGTAGGATCTTGCTAAGTTACTGAGTTGCCCAGACTGGGCTCAAACTTGCAATCTTTCTGCCTCAAGCTCCCAGAGTATTGGATGTACAGGCATGTACCAACAATCCCAGCAACTTTTTTTATTTTTTTAAATGAAGAAGAAGCTGCTTCCTTCACATAGTACAAAGCAGTTTTCACTCTATGCAATACTCAGAGGGATTGGGAAGCTTGAAGTTCTTGGCCTTACCCGTGTCTTCCCAGACACCTCATTCCTTCAGGTCCCAATCTGTCCCCATCAGCTCCCGAAACTTGGCAGAGAGGTCTAATGAATGATCTTTCTGTCACTCTAATTTACCAACTCTTACAATCAGACCCTGGGCTTAACCTGCATTCTTATGTGGCTTTTAGCTAAAGAGGAAAGGGATTCCTTTAGAATTGCTAGAGACTGATTTTTCCACCTATAACCTGGCTTGAAATTTCTAGGCGTTAAGTCTGTTGATTTTCTCTAAGAATACGGGCTGCATGTAGTTTGGAAACCAGCAGCCTATGTTCCTGTCTCAGTTGTTAAGTGATGCAGCCAGTTCTGGAGGCACTCTCTTGCTTTCTCTTGCAGGCCACATAGCTGCCACGTAGCTGCAAGGAGCTGTGGGCACTTCCCCATTGCTGCTCAGCATTTCATCAATGTCTTGCTTCTTCCTTGGTGATGAGATTAGATGCTCATGTGTTCAATGTGTAATCAGCAACCTTTCAGAATCCAATTCCAGAATGAATTGGCTGGCTAGGACCACCTCTGACAGCAATGACCACATTACTCAGAATATTGGGGAGAAAAAGTACACTGGTGGGAGAGCGTGGAGAGTATTATACAGGGACTATTTTCAAAGTTTGAACAAGGTCCTCCCATGGTAAAATTAAATGTAAGCTCTAAAGTATTTTTGTTGATTTCCTGCACTGATGTCCCCCGAGGTCTTAAGCCAGGCCTTTGCACACAGCAGGACCTGAGTAGATATTTGAGGACTGAATAAGAAAGTTATGGCAAAGGCAGCTTATGAAAGAACCTAAAATTCAGAGACCTCCTGAAAGTGGAATTACCACAAAATAGTTTAGGTTCACACATGCAATAGCTAAAGAACATTTAAAAACTAGACTGTATTTGAGTGTCAGTTCAAATCCCAAAGTACCCACATAAACAATGAATAGCTGGGTGAATTTTCACAAAATAAAAATTGACTTTGTAACCATCGCCCAGGTAAAAGGAGCATAAAATTAGTAACAGCGTTCCAAGGCTCCTTCAAATTTCCTTCCAGCCACAACCCCTGTCCCTATAATAATCCCACCCTACTGACACATAGACTCAGGTTTCTGCCTCCAGAGGTGAGTGAGTCCAGTATTTGGAATGTGCAAACATAACATGCACAGCTGAGTAACACAGCACACAGGTCCAGGTCTCTTCATGCCACACTGACTTCTTGAGAGTCAGCTGTGCCACTAGATATGGACATAGTTCACTCTTTTTAGTCATTTTTTATGCTATGTGAATATACCACATTTGTTTATCCATTCCACCAAATAAGAACATTGCTTTGTTTCCAGTTTGTTGCCAATGATGTTACTATGAAAATTCATATACATGGCTTCAGAAAACAAACGCTCTTTAGCTCTCAGTGATTGCCTAGGAAGAGAATTTCTGGGCAATAAAATGTTCATTTGTTCAACTTTGATAGCTACTGCCAACCAGTTTTACAAAAGAGCTGTAACAATTTGCACTTCTCCTGGCTTAGCATGAGCCTTGCGGGTGACAAATCCTCATAGCATTCAGGATTGTCAGTCAGCTTCCTTTTAGCTTTTGAGGTCTAGAGACCTTCACTGGGCACTTTGTGGTCCATATCTGCATTTGAATAAAGAGGTTGATCACATTTTCATACACACACTGGCCTTTTGGATATAATCTTTTGCAAAGCACTTGTTCAACCTCTTCCTCATTGTTCTGTTGATTATCTTTCTTTTTCTTATTGATTTAAAAGACTAATTTATCCTGGATATGAGTCCTTTGTCAGATAATCATCTCCTTTCACCTGTGGCTCGCACAATTACGCTATTAATGGTGTGTTTTGATGAATAGCAATTCTTAATTATACCATAGACATATTTATCCTTTTAAAAATACTTCATGGTTAGTGAATGTCTTTTCTGTTTAAAATACTTTGCCTACACCGTGGAATTGAGCCCTTGTCCAGTTCTATATTTTACATGATAACCATGTTCTTTTTACATTTAGATCTAAAATCTCTTCAGAGTGAGTTTCATGCATACAATGAAGAGGGAACTGATATCTATATTTTAAAGACACAGATATGCCATTGACCCAGAACCAATCATTTATTGCATTTACATGCACTGGCATGTATGTATCTATTAGTAGAAATGTTATTCTATTTGCCTATTTTTGCACCAATTATTGCATTGTCCTAATAATGAAACTTTGTGTAAAGCTTAATTTCTGGTTACAGAAATCTTTCATGTTTGTTTTATTTCTTCAAGATTGTCTTGGCTATTCTTGGTAACATTCATTTACATAAAGTGACTCAGATAAAAGAAGCAGTACCTAATTCAATTTCAGGTTCACCTTATCTTGATTTTCTTTTCCTGATTTTTGTCCCTATTTAAACCCCTTTGGTAGATTATCACACATACACACATGTGAATGTGTGAGCACACATGTGCGCACACACACACACAAACACACACATAACCATGAATGGTGCTAGGTACTTGCTCATCTGCATATGTTTTCATACTTCTCTATTGACTCTTGGCTTGGCCCATGATTAATGATTAATGGTGGATGGATCATGCAACATTAGTCCTCATCATAGCATCATGGCCGCTGAGGCTTGTTTTCCAGAATATTCCCTTTTGGGGTGTTTCCTCTCAGAACACATACACTGTGCTGTGGGAGGCTCGTTCTTGCCTCTGGAGCAGCCGAATGAGTACTGAAGACCTGGCTGAGATCCCTGGCTGAAGCTCACCAGCTGTCAGCCTGAACCTGCCAGCTATAGGATGAGGGTCCTGGCAATGGTTCCTCCAGCCCCCTTGGGACACCCCAGCTCCCACCAGCTGTATGGGGGGAGAGGAACTACCCTCACTGAGCCCTACCTAGACTACAGAATCATAAAAAAATGCATGTGTTTGTGTTTTGAGCCCCTGATCTTTGGAGTGGATGTTTCCACAATGGTATACAGTTAAAATAGAAATGGACCTCAGAAAGGGCTTGCTGACACCACAAAAATCAGAACCTTGGAAACTTGGTATTTGCTTTAGGACTGAGTCGTGGGAGTCCAGGGAAACAAATTAAAGAAATTGCAACTGGAGGCTGGACTAAAGGGTATTTGAGTTTTGTACCAGGAGAAAAAGTAATGAAACTGTCACATGGATAATGTGGAAAAAAAAAGATGTTATCTAATAATCTTGAAGATCTACCTGGAGATTTCCAGGCAGAATGTTGAAAATGCCAACTGATTCTTTTTTAGTTTCCTGTGATAAAGTACAAGAGGATCAAGGTGACATACATAAGGAGACGCTCAGTTTTCCAAGAGAATTCAGAGAATATGAAGAAGCCAGAAACTGCTGGATTTAAAAATACAAAAGTTTCTCATTCTTAGTCTTTCATAGCAAAAGATTTGCAACTTAAGAAATGGCTTCAAAGTAAACATCAAATCCAATGAAATATCTCTAAAACAAGGTAAAGGTCAAGGTCAGTTCAAGGGTGGGACCATAAAAGCCTTTCCTAGGGCTTGAAAGAAAATTTATTGTGCAGCCTCTTAGACTCAATCACACAAAGACTCCTAATAAGTTAAAGGGGATGTCTCATAGAATTTGATTAGACAAATGGGCTTCTAAGGGAAATGAATGGCATTTGTCCAGAGAACCTACACTAAAAGCAGACTACAGTTAGAGACTGGAGGATGTTTTGGGTGGGGAGAATCTTCAATCTAATGGCATGAACAGCAATTAGAGTCATAGGAAACCCATAGTGATTTTAAGAAATTTGTATTGATGGAAAACACAAAAGAGGATAAAAAGGACAGAGAAATTTAAAAAAGAAGACCCTGAGCCTCCAGTTCTTCATGTGCAGGAAACACCTGCTCAGTTGTAAAAATGAACTATTTGGCAGGGAAAATGCATTCAGACTCAGAAGACAGAACTGATATACAGACCCATGGAGAACCACGCCCAAGAGCAGGACCTAGTGACCAGCTGGATTCTAGAACTGCTAATGGATGAAGGGCTGCCACGTGCCTTTCATATATCAGGCTCATTTACACTCCCATCCAGCTTATTTCTGTTTACTTTTTTAAAATTTAAAAAATAATTAAGAGAGTGTCTCACTAAGTCACTGAGTTGCCTGAGTTCAGTTTGAATTTGAGATTCTCCTCCCTCAGCCTCCTAAAAAACTGGGATTAGAGGTTTATACCATCATACCCAGCTTGCCTCTCCATGTTTAAACTAGTAATAGAACTTTCTTTGAGTCCCTTCTGTCTTATTGTTCAGCTTTTAAAGGCTCAAGTGATCCTTTTGGGCCAACCCAGATAATGCAGTACAGCCCCCTCATTGGCATGTCTTTTAACACAACACAATCACTGGAAGCTTATTATATCCTATGTTCAGGTTCTGGAGGTAAGAATAGCATATTTGGAAAAAGTCTCTGGAGGTGAGAATAGCATATTTGGAAAAAGTCATTGTTCTGCCTAACATAGATAAGTTCCGTCTTCTGCTGAATTATGTCTAATTTTCAGAATCTCAATAAAGTATTTTATTTGGGTTAGAGGGGGCCTCCAATTTTAGGGGAGGTTAGTGAATGTGTATATGAATGCGTGTATTGGGGTGGTTTGTTACTTCTATCAATGTGCAATACATAATGACATTACACATAAGTTCACACATATCATATATAATAGGTACACTTTCTAGCTCTACAATAATTCTTGGTAGGAGTGCTTGCCTAATACTGTTCTGGTTCTGTCACAATAATTGGTAAAAATATAAATGGAGAACATTTTTCCATAGTGAGTGACACTGCAGAAGGAGATGATTGAAGCATTTTGAGTAATTGGACATGGTACCCCATTAATCCAATCCATTAAGTACATGCAGGATGGGCCAGATCACACGCAAGTGCATTACTGTGGTGGTACTTTTGCTGACAGCATGAAGATTATAATTGTCCTCAGATGCTTATATGGTTAATGGATAAAAATCTTTGAATTCATAAATTGCAAGTTGTGTAAATATATGTTTTATATCCCATTTCATATTTCCTTTAATGAGAGGAAACCTAAGAGAATATCTGCAGAAGATATTGTAAATCTTTGTTTACAAAGATTTACAAATTGACATAGATACATTTTAGAAGTATTATTTTTCAGGAGCAAAGCAGGCCATATACGTTCCAGCTCAGTGATCTTTTCTACAGCCTCACTGGCTTTCCCAGTATATCACAGTGAAGATTCTTTGACATCTAAAGATTTTGGAATGCATCATGTGTAATTTGAGACTAATATCTGTTAAAATGGTGATGCTTGCAAATGATAGACTTTATAAATAGGGCAATTCAAGGTTACCTCTATAAAGTTCTTCTTGATTACATTTGAAGTTCTTAAACTTTGTGCTGTGAATTTTCTGTCTTGTCTACACACACACACACACACACACACACACACACACACACACTCCACATCTCCTACTGCATCTCCATCTTTTCCATCGGGGCTGACCTGAATAGAATGAATCAGGGGGATCTGATACGCTCTGCTTTCAGGAGGAGCTGACTATTTGGGAGTTCTGGCAAGAGACTGAGGGAGGACAAGTGCAAAACTGAGGGGTTTCTTCTTTCACTCCCCTTGTAAGAAGTCTGCAAGTGACTGTACCACAAGCTAGCAACTGCCTCTTGCTGCGTCCCAGTAAAGGCACCTCCCACTTCATTGCAGGACTACCTGGTCCACCACTGCCACTAGTTTAGGCTGTGACTTACCCTCAGGGACCCCTACCTCCTGTCTGCAGGTTGAAGTGGTTCTAAATCGTGCTGATAGAAATTCTCTGTAAACATATGTATGCCATCTTTTTCCTGCCAGACATTAGCTAATAAAAGTTGGGATGATTTATCTCCCAGCATGTTTCACTTAAAAATCTGAGTAATTCATGGGATGGAACTCTGAACTTGACTTCATTTGTTATGTGCACTATGAGAGCGGAAAATATCACCATCACTGGTCTAAAAATGAAGTTGAGCCTCAGAGCTGGGATCTCCATGCTCACTAGCAGTAGTAAGAACTTATAATAATGTCATTTGTCCATCACAAAAAACAGTCAGTCCTAGAATTTGTGCATGTCCACCTTGGTGGGATATTTCAGTTCATCTGATGTTGCCTTTTCTTTCTCTGTGGGAAAACTCAAGCCTGAAAAGCAGAATCACATTTTCAGTATCACAGCATGAACAGGTCCAGATGCTACCAGTGGGAGGCTGCAGGCTGCACGTTAACTGGAGAAAATTGTGAACTGAGGAACTTTGCTTCCCACTGGCTCCCACAGCACCTAAACACAACATGTCAAATATATGCCAAGCCCTGTTCTAGAAGTAAATGAGACAGATAGTGCTTAGGCCTTTGAACTGTTTCCATGCTTACAAAGAAGACAAAGTGAAGAGCTAATAAAATAATTCTAACAAAGCTTTTGTAAGAGAGGAGGGAAGGAAGGGTTGAAGGGCAGGTAGGGAAATGGGAAAAAAAGAAACAAATTATATCATGTACAGGTAGAAATTCTCTATGATGAATGTGATCACTGTGTATATCTAAAATGTACCAACAACATCTGACTGAAAAATAAAATAAAATAATTCTATTTTGTCACTACTACTGCAAAGGAAACAATTATAAGGAAGTCTATTTGTGGTAGCAGTCAGGGAATATCTTTCTGTACAGGTAACAATTAGACATATACTTAAGTGATTCACTGACCTAACCAATCACCCAGATACAGCTACTGAGCGCCTACTGTGTACCAAGTACTATGATGAAACTCAGTGGTGAGAAAAATCTGATGCTGTAATTTAGTGAACACAAGGGAAAATCAATTTTAAAAACAAGAAGCCATAAGTAACTGACACAGGTTCTGATAGTGACTGGCAGAGGTTATCAGAAATTGGTGAAGCGTCTTCAGAGCTATTAGTGAGGACAAGATGTCTTCCTGGAAAGGAGACAAAATGCTCAGAGCTGGATCAGCTGAAGAAAAGAGAGTGGAAAGAGCATTCCAGGACCTCAAGCAAAGCTGCAAGTATATGGAGCCAGGCCCAGAGCCACACACCCATAATCCCAGTGCTCTTGGAGGTTGAGACAGGATGATCACCAGTTGAAGTTCCACCTTGGCAACTTAGAGACTTAGTAAGGCTCTGTCCCAAACTTAAAAATCATAAAATTTGGGAATATAGCTCAGTCAGGGACCTTGGCTAAATTCCAGTGCTGAGAGCAAAATATACATGTGTGTAGTTGGATGTGTTTGTACCCGGGACAGTGTGCATTTGTATGTGTGTATTTGTGTTTGCTTATAGGACATCTGTATGTTTATGTATGTGTATTTGCACATATGTTAGCGTATATGGGTGTGCGTTTCAGTTTGTGTGTATTTGTATATATGTGGAATTCATGTGTTCCTTTTGGTGTGTGTATTTCTGTCTCTATGGGAGGCACGCACACACAGACACTGATTTCTCTGTGGAGACCATGGGAGAAGAGAAGATGAGAAGGGACGGTGGTGTGCAGAGCTGAGCAGGGCTGGCGAGGAACTCAGAAGAGCTAGGCAAAGGGCTGGAGAGAGAGTGCTGTGCATGTTCCTTCAAGGAATTAAAAGACAGCTAGGCATGGTAGCTCACACCTGTAATCCTATAGCTTGGGAGGCTGAGATAGTGGGATCCTAAATTCTACTTTAGCATGGCCAACTTAGTGACATAGGGAGAACTTGTGTCTCAAAATTAAAAAGAAATGATTTGAGGATGTAACTCAGTGTGAAGGTCCTGAGTTCAGTCTCCAATACCTCAAAGAAAAGGTAGGGGGCAGATTTGAAGATGACCAGTGTGTGGAGCTTCACAGCTGAGGTGCAGGACGCTGCAAGATGACATCAGCATTCTATGGGAGCGGGGCCCTGCTGACTCCTAGGCTATGATAAGAAGTAGCCCATCCATTTGCCCCCTGGAGCAGGTGTTCTGGGAAGCATCTATGGTGTCTCATGGTCATTATATATTTGTTGTGTGGCTGTGGACAGCTCCTTTGTTTTTCTCAGAGCCTCAGAATCCTTATGTGTCAAATGAAGGCAAACAAGACCATTAATTCAGGACAATTCAAGGAGATTAAATGAGATACAACACTGGCAAAGGGCTTGGGACTGTGTGTACCCTGTAATCCTGGTCTGGTCTCAAACAGGTCTCCTCAGCAGCAAGATATCGGTGTTCAGTGGGGTCAGGGGTGAGGGCACTATGTGCCTCAGAATCACCCAGAACCATGTTTAGGGCACACGTTCCAGTCTCCACCCCAGCCGAACATAGGGCTGCTGACCTGAAGCTGGCAGGACAGGGCCTGGGGACCTGTGCTTTCATGCAAGCACACTGAGTGCTTGATGTAGAAGCCACTGGCCAACATGCCTTCTAAGTGGCCCTTGGGATCAATGCCTGAGCTCAGCTTCTGCTGAATGTCCCCTTCAGGAGGTCACCTCTGCTGCCAGTTCAACCCCCCAGACACCACAGCTTATATTGGACACTTCTCTCCCTCCTGCTCTGTTCCCTAATCTGATTATCACAGCAACCAGACAGGACAGGCTCCCTCTTTAACCCATTTAAACATTTCAGAGGGCACCATCCAGGACCTGGGCCTTTTATCCTTTGCAGGCCCCAACCCTGGAAGCCTGGAAGATTTCCTATGCTAATTAGCACTAAAATACTCTCTGCCAGAATAATCTGATTACATGGCCCTGGGGCAGCTGCAGACTGTCACATTCATGTCCACCTGGAGAAAACGTCACACCGGGTCAGCGTCCTAGAACAGCAGTCACGCCTGCTACCACAGCCCTGTTCCCAGGCATTTTTGTGTGTCTGAACCTCTGTCTGTATTTTTAAAAATGGGATGGAGGTAAAGGTGCCTTCCCCCAGGAAAGGAAATGCATGCATGCAAACTGCTTCACCCAAATCTGCAGAGCTCAGGGCTATGTTCAGGGCTCTTGGTGGATCCCTGCCCCACCACACCTCCTCTGGGCACTGGAGCCAGTCCAAGCCCTGCGATTTGTCCCTCACTGTGTACTGCATTTCTTTCTACATTTTTCCAGAGTGTCTTTTTCTCTCTGGATATGATGGGATTATACTAGGTACCTTGCTTGCCATTTGAATGAATAGGTATATGTAGGAAAAGGGCACAGAGTTAAAAATACAAGAACTGAACTCATATTTAAGCTTTACTTATCAACTAGCTCAGCTTGGAAATAACACTGTCTGAGAGCTAGTGCACTCACCCACAACTGGGAGACTAAACAATACAGCAGAGCACTTCTTGCCTCAAGTAACAAGAGTTTATGGGACAGCTTTGAGCACTGGTTACAGCATATAGTCATAGCTATCATTATGTTAACAGGACAAGAGCGACTGACATCTGTTAAGAAATACTACATTTCCAACACTGCAGGTCTGGTTTGAAATGGACTTACTAATACGGTTGCAAAATAACACTGGAAAACAAATAAAAACCAAGATATTTTAAAAAATTCATTCAGGAGGAAAATATGGCTAAAAAAAGCATGAAAACTATTTTTAGTTTTCATTTAGTTTGAT
The DNA here is from genome assembly GCF_000276665.1 of Chinchilla lanigera. Taxonomy (NCBI): domain Eukaryota; kingdom Metazoa; phylum Chordata; class Mammalia; order Rodentia; family Chinchillidae; genus Chinchilla; species Chinchilla lanigera. The sequence continues at coordinate 12,950,799 of NW_004955461.1, forward strand.
CTTATGAATATTCATGCCTCTCTGCAAAAATAGTAATGAATTTTATTACAGCATCCTTCCCTTGACCCTTTTGGGACATTTCACAATATTAGAAGCATGTACTTTGATATATTAAACTTCTACAATTTGAAAATATTTTGGATTGTGGAGCGTTTCTCAACCCAAAGTTTTTGGATAAAGAATTTTAACCTGCCTACATCATCCTCACTTACAAGATGATAAAACTGAGAGTGAGAATGTTTTAAGCACTTTCCCAAGATCCATTGCTCTGAATCCAAACTGCTTGATACCAGAGAGGGAAGTATTATAGTCCTGATGCATCTGGAGATGCAGGTGGAATTCCAGCTGTAAGGGATGGTGAGAGGACAATAGTAATCAGATCCCAGGAAGTTGGAGCTGGGCCAGAGGAGGAGACACTTAGAAGGAGCTGGGCTTGGGGACAGAGATTGCCGCTGCCCAACTGTGGTACCAGAGGAGGGAAAGAATAGCCACAAGCACCTGATCATAGTCTTCCAGTCCTCTGACCTCTGCCAGTGATACCTCAGGGCCATCCCCAACAAGATTAGAGGCCAAGAACCCAGAAGGATTCATTCACAAGGGCATGAAGAACAGAAGAGAAGAATGGTCCATGGGTCCTTGAACAGAGTGGAAAGGGACAACCAGCTCAAGTGAGGTCATGGGTCCCTAAGGAGTTATGAGGTAGTATTGTCCAGTGGTGAAATGCATGAGACCTGGGATATATTTATCTTGACTGCTGAAACAAGATGGCAAAGGCCTGGGTGGCTTAAATAACAGGAATTGCTTTTTCCCAGTTGTAGAGGCTGGAAGCCCAAGATCAAGATGGCAGCATGAATGGGTTGTGGTGAAGACTCTCCTACTGACTTGCAGCTAGCTCCCCTCTCACTGTTATTGTACAGAAAGGGAGAGAGAGGGAAGGAAAGAGAGAAAGGGTCCTTACATGGACAGGAATTCCCACCAACCTCTTCACCTTGTCCAAACCTAATTACCTTCCAAATACCTTGGAGGTGGTCAATATGTGAATTTGAGGACATAATTAAGTCCATAGCACCTTGAAATATGCTTATGGCATGAATCAACTCACTCATTAACTTAACATTTTGGGGGCATTTGCCATGGTCTTCACAGATGCCACTTTCTTTTTTCTGTACTGGGGAATGAACACAGAGCCTTCACGGCACAGGAGGTGTTGCAGGGCCACCCAGGAGACAGGACAGAAGAGAGACTCAAAGAAAAAATAAAGAGAAATCAGCCCCTGCAAAAGTGTGAATGGAAAGGGATTGGGGACCTGTTTGTCCATGTGTGTGTTCCTTGCTCTGGGTGGAGATGGGGTGTGCACCTTCTCTACCAAGAATCTTCTGGAAAGTCAACCATGCTGACTGAAGCTTGGGAGCAGAGGTGGAGGTGAGGGGTATTTTGGAAATCTACAAACTTGGGTTCTGGTCCAGTTGCCATCAGCAGGTGTTGGTAGGAGAATAAAAGTTGCCTGTGTGGCCTCTTTCCTCAGGTAGAGACAGCAGAGGTCTGGAAAGTTCATGGCCTAATATCAGCTCACCTGTGAGCAATAGAGCTTAAGGCTGAATTCAGATTTGTCTAACACCAATGAATAAATGATTTTCACTCTTCTGTCATGTCTCTAAAGTAACTGGCATTGACATCATTGCTATTTTTTTTTTTTTTGGTTTGTTTGTTTGTTTTTCTTCTGGTCAGGAATTGAACTCATGACCTTGTGCTTGCCAGGCAGGTGCTTTGCTGCTGAGCTAAATCCCCAGCCCGCTATCTTTGCCATTAAGTGATAAAATAAGGGAAGCACAAACAAATGCTTACCTCAAAAATCATGCGGCAGTCTTTCCTTATTACTTGAACATCAAAGGGAACAAAAAATTCACTGCCACTCAATAATGAGTCCAAATTTTAAGTTTTCTTGGGCAAAGTTTATAAGATTAAAAGCAGTATCATTTGCAATACTTGACTCTCTTATTCAGACTCAAAGTTTTGAGGAAGCACATAGGAGAAATTTCTCTCAAATTAGCAGAACATCTTTCCAATTCTAACAGGGAGAGATCATAGCTTTAGTGACCCTTTTCTGAAGGCTAAAAAGTACAGTATTTTGAATGAATATTTTTAGGACAGCAATTCCAACTTTCTTCTCCAAATGTTCCTCAATCTAAGGAGCAACTAATTGTAAAAAAACAGATAAGCATGATTTGAATTGAAGATGACTTAAAAAATTTATATACAAAAGATATCAATCACCACCACCTTACTTTCTAGTTAAGGTAAACATATTGGGAGAGACCTGGGGAAGAACTTGAGGAGCCATCTGCTAAGGCAAGTGGTACAAACCATCACCTGGTAAGTGGTAAAGATGACACCTGAGTAGTACATGGAAATGGATTCTGGCTATGCAGAGGAGCAGTAGGTTTTCTTACTGCATAGTTAATAGGGAAGGCAGGTCTGGAGGTAAAGTCTGTTCCTAGTAAGAGCACCAAGAATCCGGTGGGAATGGCAGTGCCTGATGCAATGCAGTGCTGGGCTTTCTGGGGATACTATGGACAGTGGTTGGCATGTCAGGTTGGGAAGAGTGACAAGAAGCATCATGATTATCTTTTTCATTTCCTGCCTGTGTTTCCTTCACTGCCAAGGTCCGAGTCATGCTGAATTATTATCAAAACATCGTGAGGTCCCCTGCCGAGAAGCAGAAAGCAAGGCTATTGTCAAGGACCAAGCGGGAGAGAGGCAAGAAATTGTGGATGTTGTAAAGCTACTGAAAAGTTTCTAGCAGACTCATCACAGGGCCACAAGGAAGGCTAGGACCCACTGGAAAACACTCAGGGGCCTGCAGAGAGGGAGAGGACCTGGGTAAGAAAAATATTGTCACTGAAGGTTAGTAAGACTAGCTGTGATGATTAGATTACAAAATGCAATGAAAGTTCTTGAGGTTCTAATATTCTCAGAAGTGTATGTTTATCATTTTCAAGTGTCTACAAGTAAAAGGAACAGTAATGAAGATAGGTGTGCTGTGGAGGAAACCTCAAGAAGTTTGGATAACATAAGCTTTATTGTTTAATTTTTATTCCCAATGTGTCTGCACCTTTTCTCTTTGATATCATTAAAGTGTTATCTGCATATGAGCAACAACATCAATAAACAGCTCTAGTGACCAATGGAGAAGAACATTGTTTGAAAATACATAAAGATTTGAAAATAAATGGAGCGCTAGTCCATTTTTCCTGGGGAAGCTAATTCCATTCTGGGAAAATTATAATGTGTGCCAACTTAATTTATAACAAATATAGTTCAAGCCCAACAATTAGTATGATTTTATAATATTTGGCAAAGTGACCTAAAGTACACTGGAAAAAGTAAACATAATATAATATTCAAGACACTTTCGTGAAAAATCTGTGGAAGAGGGTCTGTTTTCTCATATAGCACATTTACTGTAAACTTCAAACAATTTGAACACTCATGCTGACAGACAAGATGGAAAATACAACAGAAAAAGATGGTTTATTGCTTAAACTTTAGTATGGAAGGGTAACAGTTAATTTTTTTTTTGTTTATTTGTTTGTTTTGAGACAGGGTCTCACTTACAAAGGCCTGTCTGGCCTAGAACTTATGGTGATTCTCCTACCTCAGCCTCCTAAATTCTGGGATTACAGCTGTGCACCACCATGCCCAGCAGAAATTCAAATTTAAAAATAATCATTTGTTAATAATATCTTGAAGTTCTGTTCAAGGAAAATTCAGGTATGCATTCATTCAACTTCTTATTTTTTGATACTTTTTTGTTTTGTTCTGTTTTGCTTTGTTTTGTTTTGTTTTGTGGGTATAAGGAATCAAACCAGGACCTCATGCTTGCCAGGCAGGCGCTATATGGCTGAGCTATATCTCCCATCCATTCATTCAACTTCTAAGTAAATTAATCACAGAGAGAGAAAACCTTCATCTATAAAGAGTATAGAAATAACATGAAATATAAATTTATATGAAAAGAAGTTTGAGTAAATTTCATAGGCATAAATGAATCATAAAAATGACAAAAAAATGGATGTGACTACAAAATGGAAATTTTTTTATAAATGTATATGTATGTGAAGGTGTGTCTTCATGATGATGTAAGAAATGAACAAATCAACAGGGACTACTGGAATAGTGTGAAGAAATCTCCATAAATGTCAATGAATCACGAGGTGGAACACAGAAAAATAACTAATAAGAGAACATGTTTGTATCAAGTCCAATAGGCATAATACTAGAGGACGATGCATCATGAAAATGAATGATATTATAGTACTGATTGAAAAATAGTTTTTCAGGTCTATTGAATGGTAGACCATGAAATAGACACAAGGTAGGCAAAATATGCATTTTGATGGCATGTTTTGATTGTCTATTGTGATTCAGTATAAGAAGCTGATCCTCAAATTCTCCATTCAGTCAAACCAGAGAAAAAAGTAATGACCTAGAAATGCAAAGAAATAAGTATCCCTATGTATAGATATAAAAATGAAGGCAGTCAGGCATGTAGCTCAGCAGCACAGCACCTACCTGGCAAGCACAAGGTCCTAAGTTCAATTCCTGGTACAAAAAACCACAAAACAAAACAAAAAAATGAAGGCAAAGTGACTTAAGTTGTTCTCATTCTTGGGAAATCTCATTTTAACATATGTTTATTTTATGTAGCAAAAATAGGCATTTCGTTAACTAAGGCTTGATTAACTTGTTAAAAATGCTCAACTTTATGAGAGAGAGACAGAGACAGAGACAGAGAGAGAGCTTGTATAAATTTGTTGTAACAATTATGGAAAAATAAGGATTTGGGCTCACCTTATTCTCATGAACCATCACTCAGTACAGCACCAGATACATAGGTTGGCGTCTGTGACTCCACTGGCACAAAATGTCTACTGATACTGATTTTATTTTTTCAGGTTAACGAGCAAAAAAACAGAAGCCTTGGTATGTGAGTGAAGTGTTTGTGCTAGGTCAAGTAAAACAAAACAGGTTTCATGGGAAGTTACAGCATCTATATGTGTATGCTTGTATGTTTAAATATTAGGAGTTAGAAAGGTAGTGAAAAGAGGAAGTCGCACAGCAAAAAGTCAAATATGCCAAAGTCAAAATAATTTTCCTCTTTAAAGGTCATTACTATGTTTCTGTAGTGTTTCAAGTTGGAAAGGGATTTTTTGTATTGGTAAAACAATTTAATTTCTCCCATTAATATTGCTTAAGTTTTATTGACTTCATCATTTTGTTTACATTTCTATTAATTTTTACTTAATTTTGTAGTGGACTCCAGGCATTTATGCTTAATTTTCTGTTCCCTTGACTAGCCCAGAGAAATGAGAGATAGATCACGTCTCAAGCTACATTGGATGAAATCCCATGTGCTGACTGATATTTTACATCAGCTCTTTGCAGTTTTTGCACCTTTGGTTTCCCCATATAAAAAAGAAGAGGGTAAAAATTAGAACTAGGATTCTCCAACTCTACAGAGACTGAGAACCACTGGGTATGTATGTGCTGGGAAGGTGGGGCTAGTAAAGATAGTAAATTTATAGCCTCCAGCTTCAGAAAAGCAAAGCAGAAATCCGAGTTGAACTAGAAATCTCCTTTTGATTCAGTGAGCAGTACTGATATAACCATACTCTGGTCGCAGTGAAAGCTACCTCCTTGCTATTTTTGATGATGCTTCTTATGCCGGGTGCACATCAAAATCACCTCAGGAGTTCTGGAAACTCTGGTTAGCGTCTGTGACTCTACTGTCAGCTGTCTTGAACCAGACCCACTGAGATGTACCTAAGACATGTTTCAGTTACAAAACCCCCTCACTACCTCTAACAGCAGCCAGGATTGAAAACCACCTCTGAATAGATGTTTTGGTTTTCTGTTTGTTTTTATTTTAAAAATAAAAGGAGGAAAACATTAACAGACAGACAACCTTTTACAAAGTAGCAAAAGAACAGTACAGACAACACAGAGTTACAAACAAAGTGGTAGGAAATTAACAATGCTTGTTGTATTACATATTGATATCTTCAAAGTGGTTTCTCATGAAAACAGATAGAGACATGCAATGCTGATCACTCAAGGACTCATCGCTTCTCGGCCTTTTGGCTAAGATCAAGTGTAGTATCTGTTCTTATCAGAATGTTCTAGATCCTTTAACTGCTTAGACAGCTAGTACTTGGTCAAAGGACCAGCCAGGCAAAAAGAGGTGGTGGCAGCAGATCTCCAGTGTCCCTCAAGAGTGAGGGGCAATGGGGAAGGTAGGAGACACAAAGGTGGCATCCTCTCTGGCTACAGTGGAAGGACATTCCAGTCTAATCAAGAAATAGCCAGAAACCTGTCATCTGACTCATCTATGATCAATTGATGCATAGTTGCTTCAGAACTGGAAGTCTGTGGTACTCTCTCCTTGTGTTTAAATATTCCTGGTGCTTTGGGGAAAATGTGGTAGGTCTATGGAAGTGTGTTACATACTGTATCCTTTGCTAGGTTTAGCACAGGTGTGTGTCTCACAAGCCCACAGAATGTAACTTTTTCCCTGGAGACGGAATACAAATCAGGCTTCTATGGCCTTTGAAATGACCATGATCTAACAACATTCAAAGTATCTTCTCTCAGGAAGATGATCTTGTTTTCAGGGTTTTTTTTTTTTTTTTTTTGGTTTTATATTTTATTTTACTTTTTTATCCCAGCAGCCTTAGAAGAAATTGTTAGAGTGTGATTTACTGCCAGGCATTTGGACCAAGTGAGCCAGAAAAAAGTGAGGAATGCTTTCACCTTTCTTCTGATTTCAGATAGAATTTGAGCAGTGGGGGTGGAATCAGAGAGACAGGGCTCAGATTCTGACTCTGCCCCTTGCTAGCCTGTCCCTCTTTTAGTAAATCATGCACCCTTTATGACAACGTTTCACTCCTGTCTTGTATGGGAAACAATAACATTACCCAGCGCCTGGGATTAGGTATGATGACAAGCTTGGTGGTCAAACTATTGAAGTTTCTTCTCTTTTCATTGTATATAGATCAATAAGACAGTCCCCCTCCCAGAGCTCTGAAACACCAGAAAGGAAGGTTATGGAACACTGCAGTAACTACCTAAAAGGATGAAGTTCAGCTATGTGAACTAAAAGAGTGTTACATTAGGGGACATCAGGGTGACCTGCAAGATTTCATGGAAAAAATGTACCTCAGCTGTCTTGAAGCAGAAGAAAGAATCACCCTGTGCAAAGAGAGAAGGAGTCCTAGGTTTCTGGAACCACCAGTGTGGATTCCTGACCTGGGGGTGAGATTAAGGAGTCTTTTGAGGACCCCACACTGTACAGAATGACTGTAGTGCAGAATGAGAAAGGAAGAGAAGAAAGAGTAATGCTTAACAGGTGAGCAGATATGAAAGACAGAAAATGCCCCCCCTCAAAAAAAAAAAATGATACCCATGTCCTCACATTGTAACTTTTAAGGCCTGCAAATACCTTTGCATGACAGAGGGCTTTTGTAAACGTGATTATACTGGGTTGGAGATAGGGAGATTATTGTGCAGTATCTGCGTGGGCTCGGTGTAGCCAGAAGGACCCTTATATGTGAGACAGGTGGGGGTGGAGTAGGATGGGGGACAGAGGGAGCTCTACTGCCCTGTTGGCTCTGGATGAAGGGTGATGAAGGGAAATGCAGGTGTCGCTGGGAGCTCTACAAAGCAGGAAAGCAGGTCTCCACAGTGCTGCCTGAGGACGCCCCCTGCTACCCACACCCTGCTCTCAGTACAGTGTGGCCCACAGCAGACTTCCAGACCTCCAAGACAAAACTGGGTTTTACCCTAAATCACTGACTGCTGGGTGTGACAGCAGCTGAGGGAGCTCACGAGCAGCTGGCACCAGAGCACAGGTGGAGCTGGGTTTGCTTCCTGAGGGGCACAGGATTTTCTTCCTGACTGCTGAGGAGATGATGAGGGATTGTAAGAAGGTGAGAGATTCTCATTTGCTTGGGTGCTTATTCTGGCAAATACAAGGAGCTGCAATTGAAGGAATGGAGGCAGGAAGACCAAGTCAGTGAGGCTCATATACAACCTGCAGGAATTAACCCCAGAGGGACTTTATTAAATAGTAATGCCTTACACATACATACTTACATTATGTGAGATCCAATAGCTTGTAAAGGAAAGATTTTATATTTTTATTTACTCAGGACTGTTAATCATGATAGTCCAAATTAGGAACTACCTACCTTTCCAGCCCTGAAAAGTTGGCTAAGTGACACAGGCCGCACCCAGTAGGGGCCTACTGAAGTTTCCACAAAAAATGATGATGGTATGTACGTATCTTCCTGCCAAGATCAATTTATACCCAATTAAGCATAGTTTGCACTTGGAAAAAGGTGATAAATGCTGTGCACATGGAATAACCATATTTACATGTCTATAAGATACATTGGGCATCTTTGGTGCTTGCCATGGAATGTCTGGCTATATGTGTGATTTACTTGGGGGCAGGAGGGTCATATCTTTTTCACATTTAATAAAAAACAAGTCTTCTTTAGGGGGAACAAAAGGCACACCTAAGGTTTTGCTTTTGTCTTCCCTCATATTCTATAGTACTTAAAAATGGACTATAATTTAATTTTTGACTCTGCTGAAGCCCCAAAGACAAGGATGAAGTCTCTAAAGATATACAACATGTTTGTCTCATAGAAATAAAGTATTAGTAATTACCTTCCATCCCTGAAGAGACAAAAAATGAGATGAGTCATTCAAGAACAGTGTTCCCTACAAGACAGAATATATTATCATGGAGATAAAGGCCATTTCCAGCAGGCTAGAGGCAAGGATAATGCTGATGACTAATCGTGACGCTATTTCTCAGTAACTGCCTCAATTATGCTCAGGATCCTAACCAGAATAAGCACTTCTGCAATTATTTATACACAGGGAAGCTATTTGCTTGGACCCTTTTAGGACATTTTTCCCTCTGGTCATAGACAAGGAGCCATAGGGGAAAAAAACCTAGGAAAGGAAGCAGAGAGAATGAGCAGAACAGATAATTGCACACTGTGATCAGGACGATGCTGTGCACAATGGGCCTTGATCCTGTGGGACCTGCTAGAACCTGTGCAGTTGGAACTACTCACCTGGGGGCAGCGGAACTGCTCACCCACTGGGCCATCATCTGACAGCTTTGCTGTGATTAAAATAGCCCGGAAATAATTAGTGGATTACTCGCTACACTTCTTTTCTTAATGGATTACAGAGGTTTGCAATAAATGTCTTTGATTTATCGGAGTCAACTTCAAATCATATTTTACCACTATGCACGTAATGTAAGATTCTGCTCCTTTTCCTTCCGCCTTTGTGTTATTATTGCCATATATTAGTTTATGTCACATTTTTAATACATTTCAGCATATGCTCCTTCTGTCTTATATGTAATTATTCTTCAGATAGAATGAAATGAGAAAAGGACCACTTACATGTTTCTGTACGCTTTTCACATTTGTTCTACTCTTCGTCAAATACTGGATATTATTCCTTTTATCTTTAAAATTTATCCTGTGATGTCTAATAGTAAAAAGATTCAGGAAATGAAACCTCTTGACATTCACTTGTCCCAAACAGTCTATATTTCGTGGTTATTTATGAAACTTTTTCAAAATCTTTCAAATTGGAATAACCTTCTCAGTTGATAGGATTTTGTGTGTATTTGTAAGTTTGTTTTTCCTTTTTAGCGTTATGAATATGCCTTCCATGTTTTGGCTTGCAAAATGTTGACTGAGAAGTTTGCTGTCATTCTTCATTTTTCTATAGCTAACATTTTTTTTTGTTCTGTTTATCTTACTCTGGGATGTATAGCAGCTTGACCATGATGTATTTACAAGTATTCTGCTGAGATTTTTTCTGACATTTTTGGAATCCTTTTTTTTTTTTTTTTTTGCATTAATTTTGGGAAATTCTTGGCTACTATCCTTGAAACATTTATTCTTTGTCTAGAGGGCATCCTGTTAAGTAAAATCAGAAAGAAAATTGTCACATATTTCTCTCTTATGAGGAATCTGAAGAAAAAATAGACAATATAAAAATAGAAAGGAGGGAATCTGAAATGAATAGATACTTCTCAGAAGAAGTATAAATGGCAAATAAATACATGAAAAATGTACAACATTACTGATCATTTGAGAGTTGCAAATTAAAACAACACTGAGATTCCATTTCACTCCAGAAAGAATGGCTGTTATTTAAAAAAATCAACCAATAACAAATGGTGGTGGGGCTGTGGAGAAAGAGGAACACTTCTCCACTATTGGTGGCAGTGTAGACTGGTGAAACCACTGTGGAAATCAGTGCGGAGATTCCTAAATAAACTAGGGTTAGCGGTCTCATTTGACCCATCTATTCCCGTTCTTGGTAAGTGCCAAAAAGAGTTAAAAGTATCATACCACAGCAATACATTCACACCCATGTATATAGCTATTTAGTAATAGCTAAATCTTGGAAGGAATCCAAATGCCCACCAACTGACAAATGGGCAGAAAAAAAGATGTGGTATTTTTATACAATAGAGTACTACTCAGTCATAAAGAAGGATAAATTTGAGATGTTTATAGCTAAATGGATGAACCTTGAGGCCATACTCTTAAGGGAAATAAATCACAAACATATGTGTAAATATTGCATTGTCTGTCTGGTGTGAGAAACCAAAATTGTAAATGAAAACCAAAATCTATAATAGATATTTTGAAATAGGAAGTAATTGTTCAAAAGGAAAGGGGAATTCAGAGAGGGACAGGAGGTAAATGAAGAAAATGAGAAGGGATTAAATGGAAAAAAGCTTTGAAAATAAGGAGGGAGGGAAGAGGGGCTGAAGAGAGGGGAAGGGAATGGGTAAAAAGAAGGAATCAGATATACCATGTATAGGTACAAATTCCACAGGATGAATGTGCTCATTATGCATATCTAAACTGTACCAATACACTTTGTTAAAAAAGAGAAAGTAGAAGGGAGGGGCCTGGCTTTGTCTATATCGTTACAACCGTCAGTATCTTTTTAAATGCTGAGCAGTGTGCGTGTGTGACGTGTGTGTACCACAACTTCTTTATTCACTTGTCCACTGATGGTCCTTTGCATCGCTTCCATGTCCAGGATACTGTGAATAAAACATGAATTCAGTCAAGTTAAACATACAAAATCAACATACAAAATCAGTTGTGTTTATTTACATCTGTAGGAATCTACCTTAAAATGAAATGAAGAAAACAATCCTATTTGTAATAGCATTAAAAATAAAATACTCAGGAATAAAATTAATAAAGGAAATGGAAGACATTTGCCATAAAACTATAAACACTTCATAAAATAAATTGAAGAAGACATCAATACATGGAAATATATTGTGTTCATAGATTGGGACAATTAATATTGCTAACATATCTCTAATGCCCAAAATGACATGCAGATTCAATTCAGTCTCTAGAAACATTGTAATGGCATTTTTCATAAAAATAGAGGAAAATAATTCTAGAATTTGCACAAAAACGCGAAGGTCCTGCGATGACCAAAGCAATCTTGAGAAACAAATGCAGAACTGGAGGCATCACACTTCCTAATTTCATACTTTCCTGGAAAAAGTATTCTTACAGCTCAGTTCAATGTCTCCTCCAGAGGTCTTCCCTTCTGTGTCTGGCATCACCTCCTGCTGAATCCCTCATCTCCAAACATGTTTCTTTCTTTATGGATTCTGGTTCCCTCTTTCTCCCAGAGCCAAGGTACAGTCATGGTCAAGAACACGCATAGTTACTAGCTTCAAGGCACACTACCAGTCCTTGTGGTTTCCTCCACACAGTGTATTGGCCTTTTTAAATCTTATTTCAAAGTACCTGATATCAGCATACCATCTGTTTCTTTCCAGCCGAGAACCTAGCACAGTGCTTTCTGAATCATAGATGCTGGTGTGTTAACTGGTACAATCATTTTATGGTAAGCTTCTTACTTCTTAATGAGGCACGTATACTATTCACTATGATTCCTCATGGTTTTCTCATCCTGGTCTTGTTGTTTATACAGCATTCATTGGCATACATGGATAATTTATTGTGATCAAGGCCCTATGTGTGTGCTGATAATGACAATCTGTATGGACCATAAAAGAGAAAAAGAACATTTGTTTACTTGTTGACTTATGCAACAAGTATTTATGAACATCTTTAAGGCACCACGTACATTGACATACTACAGATACTATGCCTGGCACTGGCCAGTTGATCACATGATTGTACTTTAGAAGAGAAAATAGAAGAGAAGAACAAACTTACGGCACCAGAGAACAGTCAAGGAGTGCAAATACAAGCCCATGATGATAACAATTGTACTCAAGTCTTGGCAGGTGCATTGGTTCATGCATGGAGTGAGAAAAGTCTGGTCTGAGGTCGCACACATGGCCAGGGTTGCCAACAAGATGAGAAGGAAAGCATTCTATATGTACAGGATGCTTTTGAGGCAATCTTCTGTAACACGGCTGGGGGCACAGACTCACTGGAAAGATTTCAAAATAAACATTGATTGAAATGTGGAGGAGGAAGTTATTGGATATAAGACAAATAACCTCTTAAAAAGGTTTAGTGTCCAAGAGAACTGGAATTAAAAACAGACATGGGACTGCATCAGACTAAACCTTGTGCACAGCACAGGAGTGAAATAAAGTAGAGTTTCAGTAGAGTGAAAAGAATCCTGCCAAATGGAAGAAAATATTTTCAGACTAGATACCTGTTGTTATGGCTTGGTTTGTCACTACATATTCTGAAGCTGAGGTTCAGTTCCCAATTTAACAGTACTGAGAAATAGTGGGACCTGTAAGAGGGATTTGGCCTACAAGGGAGTGAGTGGTTCTCACTGTCACAGGACTGCAATCATTATCATGAGAAGAAGTTGTTATAAAGCAAACTCACCACTTATGGTTTTGTCTCTTTCACATGCATTTTGCATGTCTTCCCAAGCACACTCCCACCGCGTGAGACCATCTGCTGCGTGATGACTCAGCACGAGGCCCATGCCAGATACAGATGCCCGATCTTGAATGTCCCAGGCTCCAGAACGTTGAGATAAATGAACTTATGTTTTACAAATAGCTGAGTCTCTGATATTCTCTTACAACATCAGAAAGCAGGTGAAGAAAAGGGTTAATATATAAAAATATATATAAGAAGCTCAATAGAAACAGAAAATTACCCAATAACTTGGTTTAAAAATGAGCAGAGACTTAAATAGGCTTTTATCAAAAGATCACACACAAAAGCAGACAGATACAAGGAAAAGTGATCATTATCACCAATCATCAAAGATATGCAAACCAAAACCACAATAAGATATTACTTTACACTTGTTAAAAAGGCTACCACATACCATTTATATGACAACTGTTGACAGACACAAAGGAAAATGTACTTTTGGTGGGAATATAAAAATTGTGTAAACCCTATGGAAAACAGTATGAAGATTTTGCAAAAAAATTTAAAAGCCTGCTTTTGTATTATCCTGAGTTCCATTCCTTGATGCACATCCAAAAGAATTGAAATCAAGATCTCAAGAAGACGTCTGGTTTTTTTTTTTTTTTTTTTTTTTTTGGTTTTTCTCCAGTACCAGGGACCGAACTCATGACCTTGCGCTTGCCAGGCAGGCGCTTTGCTGCTGAGCCAAACCCCCAGCCCCTTCAAGAACATGTCTGGCATGCTTATTGTAACATTATTCACAATAGTCAAGACATGAAAAAAATCCAGGTCACTTTTGACAGATTAATGGATATATAAAATGTTATATTTTACATAGAATATAGACAGAATATTACCCATTCTTTAAAAAGAAGGAAAACCTACCATTTGTGATGCGGAGGGCAGACCTGCCAGAGATGATGCTAAGGGAAAGATGGCCGTCACAGCAGGGCAGACACTGCCTGTCTCCAGCTGTATGGAAACATTTAAAATTGCTGAAGGAAATAGAAAATAGAGGATGGTTGTTGGGGCTAGAATGAGAAGTTATTCCAGAGTGCAAAGTTATAGTTATACAGGAGAATACAATCTATCGATATTCTGTACTACATAGTGCCTATACCTAAGAATATTACCTGTGAACTTAAAATTTTACTAAGAAGGCAGATCTCATGTTAACTTCTTACTACAAAAGAAGCAGAGACACCAGGAAAGCTTTGTAAGTTATAGACATGTTTTTTACTTTGATTGTATAGATGGCATCATAGATGTATACATATGCCTAACCTCATCAAACTATATGTGCTGTGCATGTACACTTTTTGTATATTATTTTTCTCAATAAAGACCTAAGGAGTAAAAATGACAACCAAACAGAATGAATTCCTAAAAATAACAAGTGACTATTAGCATATTAATGATATTCTATCTTTCAAGTAATAAAGCAAATTTCAGGTGAATATTTTGAATGAGTTTTTTTTAAATAAAATTTTCAACTATCTTAAGAACTATATTATTTGTGAGACAGGTCTTCTTGCATAGCCACAAAATGTTTACAATTTTTTTTGGTGGTACAACAGAAAAGAATGGAAATTAGCAGTGGCCTTTGTGATTTTCGTTTTTTTGTTTTTTGTTTTTTGTTTTTCTCCGGTACCGGGAACCGAACTCACGACCTTGCGCTTGCCGGGCAGGCGCTTTGCCACTGAGCTAAATTCCCAGCCCCTGGCCTTTGTGATTTTCTAAGGGAAACATCTTCTGCCTGGTTAATCTGATCTTCCGTAACAAGGTAATGGTGCTGAGAGATGGGAAGACAGTGACAGGCATAATGTATCATAACTTGAGCAAAGTTACAAGTTCTGTACAGCACAACACATCTATTTTATATTAAAAATATATTAAATGACAATTTCTAGGTACATAACCAGTTATGTTTCCTGGATAATATTTTGTGGACAAAACCTGTCTAGGCCAAGAATAAAAGAAGATTTCCTAAAAATAATGGACTAAGATGTTAGAACGTCAGAAAATGAAGCCATCTTCAACTCCTCCAACCCATCACTCACCTCACCCCTTAAATCTCATATGCCAATTCTATTATCGGATATCTCTGCTGGACTTCACAGCACATAGATGCACTGAGTTTATTGGCACAAAGTCAGAAAAATAGGCTTCTGATGTGAATTCCTCTATGTGTAAGCATCAGTGAAAAGAGGAACAACTGTAAAGAGTTTTTAACTATGGTTTTAACATCCCTAATCTAGAATCCCAAACCAAAACATTTTAAGCACTGACAGGATGACTCAAGTGGAAAATTCCATTCTTGACCTTATGGGATAGACCACAGTCAAAATGCAGATGCAATAGCAGTATTGTATAAAGTTACCTTCAGCCTATGTGTGTGAGGTGCATATGAAACATAAATTAACTTCACATTCATACCTATGTCCCATTCCCATAATATCTTCTTATGTCTATGCAAATATTCCAAAATTAAAAAGAATCTGAAGTCTGGAACACTTCTGGGCCCAAGGATTTCAGATAAAGTATACTCAATACATTTTTACAAAGTAACAGGGTAGGAGAATGCATAGACAATTCATCTTACCTTCTGCTCTACCATCCAACTGCACCTTTTGTAGGTTAGAAGACAAGGGTCCATTTCTAGGAATATTCAAACAGATTCTCTCAGCCACTCACTCAGTCCTAAACCAAGGCTCAGATTCCAGCTATCATCAAAATTTCCTCATATGTTGCACACAATGACCTACTGCCTCATCTTCATTCCTTTGCACATCCCCCCTAATCTTTACTGTTGTGCAAGTATTCTCTCTGGTATCTACACACAGCTTTGGTTGACATTCTGCTTTCAAGCTACTTTGCACAGTTTTGATTATATCATTCCTTGGAGAATCAGAGTTTCTCCAGTACGTTTATGTCAACCAAAGCTAAACAAGAACACTTTATATGATCTTTCATAATCTAGTTCAAATCTATTCATCTTCTTGGCTCCTCATAAATCATTCATGGCTTTAAAGTCATATGTATATAGAAGAATAGCTGGGATAACTGTACTGCTGAAGTCTGATGGTATATTGAAAGGAATAGTGAATGCTTAAAATTTTTTATATTTTGACCAATTTTGCATGCTTATATCTGGTAATATGAGCAACTGATTTGAGGACAACAATACATAATGGAACAACCATTGGTGAATTCCTACCATCTTCTCTAGTGAAACTCTGTATTATCTCTCATGTTTTATTTAATAATTATTTTGTTATTCTCTTTAAGGTTTGAACAATCTTCCATTCTTGCATCTGGTAATCTGAGCAAAGTAGTTGAAGATAAAAGTATGTAATATAACAACCACTGTTAATTCCTATCATTTTGTTTTAAAACCGTGTATCACTTTTGATATTCTTGCTTTGTTTTGTTTATGTCTGTGATGTTGGTATGTTGCTATTGTTCTTTTTTTTACTACTATATTTAAAATAAAAAATTCATTATTTCCTTAAAAATTCAAATACACTATAGTTCTTCTTTAGAGCCTTTATATTTATTATTTCTTTACCTTCAATGAATGCACATATTTTCCAAAGAATGCCATTTTTTTTGTCTTCTTAAAACAGAGTTTCTCTGTGCAGTTCAGGCTGGACTTGAACTCACTTTGTAGCCCAGGCTGGTCTTGAACTTGCAAAGATTCTCCTCCCTCAGCCTCCAGAGTGCTGGGACTATAGGCATGAGCCACCACACCCAGTAAGAATACCATTTTAAAAGACAAACCAAGAGCTCCATTTTTACAGAGACTCTTCTCCAGCTCTTCTGGTTGGAAAAAAAATCTTTTGATTGGAAATTTAAAAACTCACTGTTTCTCATAGCAATCTTAAGCCACTGAACAAATTGGTTTATGCTCAGACTTTCAGAGTGTTTGAACAAATGGAAACAATATCTTTCATGTTTCATAAGTATCACTCATGCAACTCATGAAAATAGTCAATATGGGGCAATAGCAAAAAAGAGAGTAGACAGAGTGCTATCAGGAGCAGAAGAAAAGAGTTGCCCCAGGTCGATAGCAGTAGTGTATGGAGTTATTAGTTTCTGGATGTATTTTAAAGGTAACACTGACATGATTTACTGAGAAATAGCACTTGTTGAGTAATTAAAAACAAAATAAATTAGAATTATTCCAATGTTATCATTCTGAATAACTAGAAGATTGGGGTGGGTATTAATTGAGGTAGGTAAAACCTGGAAAGTGGTCATGATGGCAGAGATGAAGAGCTCATAGTTAGACTTGTAATATGTGAGTAAATCAGTAGATGTAAAATTACGGGTTTTAGTAGGTCACTGTATATGGAAGTCTGGTATTAAGGAGAAATATCTGCTTTGTAAATAAAAGGGCCAAGAAGTGAACTTTAGGAGTTGCCACTATCAAATGGTATGATATTTGAAGACTAGAGGCCTTGCAACTAAGTAAGATCTCATAGAGTGTAGGTGCAGACAAAAGAGGTCATCAGGAGGTTGATCTTGGTGCAGTCTGTTGTTAAGGGATGAAGATAATACAGAAAAGGAGAAGGAGACAAAGTGAAGAGAAAGGGGATGGTGTGTGTGGCAGAAGGATATAACTATGTAGCAACCTGAAAGCTAAGTACAGATGATGTTAAAGGTAGGAGGATTGGGGCTGGGGATTTAGCTCAGCGGCAAAGCGCCTGCCTTGCAAGCGCGAGGTCGTGAGTTCGGTTCCCGGTACCAGAGAAAAACCAAAAGGTAGGAGGATTAACTGTTCAAACATCCCTAAAAGACAAAATAAGATGTACTTTAGAACACAGTCTTTAGATCCAACAACACAGCAGTCCTTGGTGAATTGACAGGAAAAGTTTGAGGAAAAGTGATGGTGTGAACCTTACCAGATTGGGTTTAAAGTATGAGCATAGAAGAATTGGTGAAGACAAGTGGTAGTGAAAAGAATAAGATGAATATATCCTTTGCAGTGTGAAGAGATAGGCATGTTTGATGGTAGTGTTACTTTGGGGCAATATTCTAGTAGAACCAGAAAAACTAGTGATGTAAAAGTCAATGAGTAGATAATGTCAGTTATGTCCTTAACTAGGAAGGGTGGGTATCTTTAATAGTTAAAATGGAAGGGTGAATGGATTCAAATATGGCAAGAAGAGGGCCACAATGGAATACGGCTACTGATACTGGCAGGAAGGTGAAGCAACAGTAATATCTTGTGGAATTACTTTTGTGATTGCTTCTGCTTTTTAATTAAAAGAGCGTATAGGAGTAAGGATCAGAGAAGTGGATGCTTATAGTTTGAGAAAAGAAGAGATAGTGTAATTAATGTTTATGTGAGTAATAGAATGATTAGGAAAAGAAAGGGAGTTTTGAGGTGTTCTATGGTCCATCTGAAGTTCACAGTCACCAGGGGTATGTGCATATAATGGTCCCCCATGTAGTCACCTTTAGCTGCATATATATTAAATTAGAGTTGGAGAAAACTGGATCTAAAATTTGGTGCTTTGCCTAGTGAGTGATACGATTAAAAAAAGAAGGAATTTGGAGGGTTTTAGAGGTTTATGCAAGAAATGATTATAATAATTCTTATGAAAATTAAACTGGGTGCACTGATCAGAGAATGTCATGCAAATAAGAAACAATGCAAAGTCAAAGACTACCCAGGGATTACTGATTCTCGTTCTGATTGTTGAATGACTTGGGAATTGGACAACATTTGGACAGACAGGAGGTAGACCTGGATATTCCAACTCTCACTCTAGTTCCTCTAAATAAATGTAAGGGAAATGACACTTATTTCTTATAGTTCATTGCCTGATAGGAAGGGACAAACCCACCATGTGTGGGAAGTAGAGGAATTAACTAGTATTTCATGCACACTTCTTTGTGCCAAGAACTTCCCATGTGGTATTTCATTTAGATCTTGCAAAAGTGCCAGTGAGCTAAGTATTGCCATTCCCATGTTACAAAAAAGGAAATTGTATCTCAGGAACTTGCCTAGTGTTGGCAGACATAGAAACATTCAAATCTTAGTCTCCTGACTTCACAAATTCTTATTATTATCACTAAGTCTGAGTTGATTAACTTAAGATATATATGTAAGTAGAAAGCTTATCAAATGCACCGGGCATTAGTTTTCAATTCTTTAAGTTTTTCCAGTGACATAACTTATAATAGGTAGATATTTAATAGGTTCACTTTATTTCTTCATATTGGAAAAGCATGCAGTAAATATGAAATACCAACACAGATGGCTATGGTAAAATGCGAGGAAGAAACTCATAGAATATATGCATGCTGTGCTATCATTATATTTTATAACACCAATACTATGTGTATTTATAAATACGAACAAACTACATCTGGAATAAAGTAGAATGATTGCTAACAGAAATTGTATCTACCTAGAGTACTGGCATTGAGGGTATGGGGTAAATATTTAATTTCATTTCTTGTTATATATAGTATTTTTTTGAAACTCTGAAAATATATTTGAATGAGCATAAAGTGCATGGATGTGTATACTAGAGTGTTTTGAGTTCTTCAATAAGTCAGTAACATCAGAATCCATGCTTATGCAGTTTTATCAGTTATTAGGTTTGATGGTTGGTACTATCATTCAATTAACTGAAATGAATAAGTGTCCCAAGCTAAACGCAATGCTGCTGAATACACAGTACAAGATAGCAATGAGATGACACCTACACTTCTTTATTCTTCTAAATAGTTATATTCTTTGCCCTCAGTATTGAAAACCCACTGACAGTCAAGATCCGGCATTTGCATCCTGATACTTCCTTCCATTCTAAGGCACAGAATAATTTGGGGGAAATTTCACTTTTCTTCATTTAGTCTTGCTGTTGAGAGAATGAGGAGCCTGAATTAGATCAGCAGTTTCAATTTGGCCTCAGAGCACTTTAGCCATCCGTTATTGGGGTGAGTCACCTCATTCTTATAAGCTTCAAGTTATCGTGTCTGAAAATGATGGAAAGAGCAGTGATTTCTTTGCAGAGAAAACCCAAAATAGCACTTAGGAAAGCACAAAGAGAAATATTGTCCCTGAGTAAAATCTCAAAGAACAGAGTCTTAGGACTCCAGCAGAAGTCGGGATAACTAATATCTTTATACCTTCCACAGCCTGTTTGGTTTCCCTTTGAGAACGTGACACTTTATCCAGGCCTCCACAGCATATACTCTGTAAGTACAGAAGGAAGACATGAAGTCATTTCAGAGGAGAGAAATGTGTGAACTGTTAAACAGAAGGAAAAATGTGTTCAAATTTCAGTTTATTTCTGTGCCAAAATATTCCTTTTAGATGAGTATGAACTCAGAGTCCAAACCAGACATAAAGAGTTTAAAGGTCAAAGCTGCTTCATCATTTCTCTTTTTTATAAGCAAATTCTTATTAAACATAATCCCTGAGTAATGCAAAGCCATAGTTCATTGATGGGTTCTTAATATGATGGAAAAAGCTGACTTTCAGATTATTGAATTTGTAAGACATAATATAATGAGTAGAAAAGCAGAGATGAAAAATGTGTCCCTCTTTACCAGAAATGAGGCCAGATTTTTTTCTTTTGCTCAGACTTACAAGCATTTTTATTTTTCCATTATAATTTTTACTACTTTATTAGAGACAATTATTCACGACCGTGAATTTGAATGACTATTATGGAATTGTTGCAAGTATACCAATCTCTTATTCTTCTCCAGTTTCTGTGGTGAGCTCACTTCCTGCAATCATCAGTAAATACTTTAAATGCAACCTTGAGGATAGCCTTGGGATTTCTTGGAAACATTCCCTGATAAGTTCTAATGTAAAAGCACAGTAAAACACTCCTGCTCTTTGTTCTAGGCAGCAATGACAAGAATAAAAGGCAAGAAGCGATGGGAATTCTAAACATGGGGTCAAGCCCAGTAAAGCTATGAAGGAGTAAATATGCACAACTGGTAGAGGGACGTATGTGGACTTGATGCATTACCCTTTATATATTGACCATGTTCATAAATAAACAAAAAATTAAGTGACACTCAAGAAAATTCTTCAGTGTTACTTCTTTTTATAATTCAGCCAAAGTCCTAAAATTCTCTCCTAACTAAATAACAAGAAGACTTCAAAGTTTTGAAAATCTCATTGATGGATTAATCAGCTTTCCATCACTGGAACCAAATACCTGACATACACAGTTTGGAGGAGGACAAGTTTACTTGATGCACCATTTTAGTCTACGATCAGTTGGTTACAAGGCAAAAACATCATGGCTGAGGAGTATGGCAGAGGAAAGCCATCAACTTCATGGCACCTAGAGGAAAGAATTTCATTGAGTTGAAAGCAAAAGGTTGGCAGGGATCTGTTACTTTTGATGGTTCTAAGGTGGTATTTAGTTCCTTGCCTTCTTCTGCTTTTAAAAACCATGTGAATTCCTTGGTTCATGGCTCCTTACACCATTTCCCAAGTCATCAGTGCATTGTGTATGTGATATATGTGTGTGGTTCAGAGATAGACTATGAAAAATACCATACAGAGAATTACAGTGAATCTGGGACAGTAGGTATTCACTCTGTGGAACAATATCCAAGTTTCATGGAAGAGCCTAGGGCTGGAGAAGAAAGAATCACATACCTTAAATAATGAGAGGCCAAAGAAGGGCAATAACCAATACTGACAATGGCGTTTAGAAAAGATTTGTGGATTAGAAGAACTCCAAACTTACACTTAGATGGTTAATGTGTAGTTAAATTAGTACTTAGCATGTATACATTTGAGAATTAGCAAAAATAAATTGATAAATAGTTAGATATAAACTTATTAAAGGCAAATTGCAGGTATTATTTGCTATTGCCATTTTTTATGATATTGCTTTAAAATATTTGTTGACCAGACTTATACTTCTAAGCTCTGTGCTCAACAGACTTGGTGTGGTGGTTGTTCGTGTTATGTCAATTTGACTTGAGTAAAAAATTGCCTAGCACAGTGATGGTGAACCTGTTAAATCTTTCAATGGTAGCAAACAACCAGTTATGGTATAGGTTCACCGCCACTGACTAGCAGAATATTACTAAATTATGAGTGTGCCTGTGGATGGCTGACATGTAGACTATCAAACTGAAAAGAGAAGAGCCACACATTTGGGTGACACCAACCAAGAGATTTATAGCATAAGCAGAATGAAACGGGAAAGAAGAAGAAAGGATTTCACTTTTGTAGGAGCTTTGGTCTTCACCATTGCTTTTGGATGTTGATCTACAGTTTCTCCAACCTTCTAGTACACACTCTTTAGCCTTCCAACCCAGACTCACACAGTCACTCCACAATGAGTTTCCAAGCCTTCAACCTTTGATTGCTGCTGGATCCTCTAGCTCTCTAGCACACAAATGGCCATTTTGTACTCTTTCACCTCTGATGGCACAGATTACCATTGGGATTTTTCTTTTTCTGATCATGTAAGCCTACCTAATGAACCCTTGTATGACAATACATCTATTAAGTATGGATGCTGTTCCTCTGAAGAACCCTAACTAATATACTTGGATACCCTCTTTTGTGAACAATGTAGTTTCTCGGAAAGTCCTTTAGGAATCAACACGCATTTTCCTCTTTATCTCTCCCTCTGCTGCACTGCTCCAACCAGAGGCTGCTCTAGCCACCCAGGTCCTAGGGCAAGTGACACAGGCAGGGTTTCAGTTCCCTTGCAAAGGATGAGTAAGAACTATGTCATTATGGATATACCAAGTTACCAAGTTGTTGTTTACAAGTTCCTCAATTCTAAATGTTAAAACTATTTATACTTTGATAAGTCATTCCAATTTCAAGTCAAGTTTCTTCATCTATAAAATGAGTTGCAAACTCTGTGTCAAAAATTATGTGTATATAATTTCTGTGCATTTTATATATTGGTGTATAGAATGGAAATGAATAAAATAAACTGTATTAAAACAAATACAGAGCCTGATATTCTATAAAAGTTAATGTTTCCAGCACTTGGGAGGCCGAGGCAGGAGGACTGTTGCTAGTTTGAGACCAGCCTGGGCCACAAAGTGAGATCAAGGCCAGCCTGAACTGCATAGCAAGACCCTGTCTCAAAAAGACAAAAAAAAAAAAGTTAATGTTATGCAGCAGAGATTTAATATGTATCAAGAAGTGCTAAATCTTGTGCAGTAGACAGTGACCATTTGGAACTCTCAGAACAGGAAGATCTTGCTGATATTACTTTAGGCAGCATTACAGAAGATTTCTATGAGCTGAGCTCTACAGGTTAAGTAAGGACACAACAGACCAGCTATCTTTCCTTTATTCTCTTCCCTCCACCCTCTCCTTTCCTTCTTTCCTCCCTTGATTTACTTACAAGGGGTAGTTGAAAGATACAATGAATGTTCAAATTTTAAAAAGCTCATTACATATAATATATAATATAACAACCACTGATAATTCCCATCATTTTGTTCTGAAACCCTGTATCATCTTTATTGTTTTTGCTTTGTTTTGTTTTTGTCTATGTTTTTGGTATTTCACTACTGTTCTTTTTTGTTATTCTCTTTAAAACAAAATTTTTAAAAAGCTCATTATAATAAAAGACATTTTGCTGAGAATTATGTGTGCTTGAAGTGAGGGGGATCCTTTGAGGATGATTAATTGCAATGCATCTTTTACTGTAATAAACTTTTTTATGTAAACACTTACAGTATTTTATGATTACCTTAAATGTTTATTACAATTCCTGTCAAATAAAGCCATTACAATGGTGTGTCTTGATCCATCTTATTCACTAGATCTGATACTATATGACTTCTAACTCTCCCCCAAGGTCAAAATGATTAGCAAGGGGCTTTTGAATGGATTCAAGCCTCAAGGAAGCCATGACAGTCTGAGTAAAGACACTCACAGAGGAGGACTTTCAGAATTGCTTCAGAAAGTGGGAAGGACACTGGGATAAGCGTGTTTGAAGCAAGGGGAGTATTTTGAGGGGGGATTAATGGCAATGCGTTTCTTACTATAATAAAATTTTAAAAATCAAAATTCATTGTATGCTTTTACTGCATCTTGTATTTTAAAAATCATTGGGCAAACCTAATAACTGGCAATAGCCCGGCTTTTGTTAGGGGATTAATGGCAGTGTCCAGTGCAGAGTGGAAATCCCATCTACAAATCCAATATGGGAGTGGGGTAAAGGGGTAACAGGTTATCACACAGGAGATCAAGAATATGAGTGGGTCTGTAGGAATGAACATTAGTTTTTCGCTAATAAGAAAGGAAGTAGAGATATAGAAAGAGATCCTATTTTATCAATAGCTTATCTTATGCATATAGATTGGTATAGACATAAAAATAATCATATTTGTATGTGTTTCCACTGACAGAGGCTGGGTGATCTAATAATACAGTACCAATTTGTCCACCTATAATGTAGAATTTATTTCTTGGTCCCATGAAGATAGAGCACTCTACAAAGATTTAAAATGAAACAAAACAAAAGGCATTTCAGAAGGACAGATAGCACCCAGGAGAGTTCTAGGTGAGCATACCTACTAGAAATACATCAAGGTGCCACTCACCTTCAGACTGAAGAAGAATTTCTGTTACATTAGGAGGCTTAAAGAAGCATTGTATACCAACATATTCTACAGCTAAAAATGTAATAACAAAAAAGAAATATCATGCAAGAAAGAAACCATTATTTTACCTAATCACATTTCAATAGGAATTAAATAGTTTGGCTTTGCAAAGAGGTAGAGCTTCAGTAAAGTGAAGCAGAAAATCATGTTATAAGAAAAATTAAGACAAAATCCACAGAATTATGGAAATGGAAGCTACATAAAAGAGAAAAGTCATACTGGTGAATAAAAAACATTGAGATGTAAGGCTGCATATGCTCAAATAAAATAGTGTAGACCAAAATATGCAAAATACTTTCAGATTTCACAGGAAAGAAGTGAAATTCAAATTAGTAACTCAAGTTACTAATTTAAAAGGAGATTAGTAATTGGTTCAGAGATTTAAAATATGTAATATTTTAAATTCATGAATGTGTCCTCAAATTTGTTAATGAAAGTAAAGATGGTTAAAAAATTATAAACTATTAAAATATAAAATAACTATAAAAGAGTTTGTGTGTATTGAGCAGGATAACTGGGCAATTCCTGTATAGTCTATGAGACAGAGGCTCTGAGCCATTGCTAATCATAGGCCCTAAAAATATCATCATGTCATTGTAGTTTGTGAATTAAGACAGGCTTTGGTTCACATCTGTCTCACAATAAGATGAACACTGTGCTACATTAATAGTTTCTAGGGCTCCAAAGTGTAGAGTAGATTGGAATAATTCTTCTAAACTCAGAGAAAACTTGTTCTACATTGTACCTCTGTGCAAAAATGTGTACAGTAGCTCATGTATTTGTATGGGTTTGGGAGCAACAGTATACCATCTAGCTTATACCATATGTCATAAACCATGGTTGGGAGCATATGCAAATCCAATTTCCAAGTGGCCTCCAAGCCTGTAAGCTCCCACTGAGCCCTGCACAAAGGAAGATTCTATTTCAGGTCCAGCACATACTTGAGATGATCACATGGATCTTCTGAACCAGCTAATACTAACAGAAGGATCTGTGGCAGGCCACAATGATCTGAGAAGCCTCTAGCATGCACACTGATATCAGTGCATGTTTTCAGATACCTAAAGTCGGTAATAACTACTTGAACCAGAATTTTGTACTTCATTTTTTCCATATTTATTTTTTCTAATTTAGCACTCTGCTATATAGTGCCATCATGAGAAAACATGCTTTCTGTTAACTATTTAAGGATAACATAAGAATTTTATAAGTCTGGGGCTGGGGATTTAGCTCAGCAGCAAAGCGCCTGCCTGGCAAGCGCAAGGTCGTGAGTTCGGTTCCGGTACCGGAGAAAAACCAAAGAATTTTATAAGTCAGTGAAACAAAGAACTACTTATAATTTTATACTATTATAATATTTTCTAATTCCTTTATAAACATGATATCATGTTGCCTCAGTTACCACATTCAATGTGTTAGCATTTTTATTATTTCACATATTGGCAAACTAAGGTTCCAAGATGCTGATTTGACCTAAGTTCCCAAGGTAGTGAGTAGTGGAGTGGTTAAAAGTCTGGGGAAAGCAGTAAAGTGCCTCAAAATGATGTGACCCTGTAAATACTCCCATAGATATATATAAGTCCTCATAAGTATCCTTGCACAACAGATTACATCCTGTTAATTTTGAACTCCACCTATTTCATAGATCATTACATGGTCTACAGAGGTGAGGGATGCAGAGAATGTTAATATAGTTTGATTCTCATCTGAAATGTAAAATGTTGCCATCACTAGTGATTTTTATATGAAATAGTAGAGAGAAGAAAAGAGGGGTGAATTAAGAAAACATGTATCACCACATAAGTCACCACATATGTAGCTGTTTAGCAGAAATTATTAAACAACTCATAGTTATATTCTACCATTACTTTTGCTATTCTTTTCATCTCTTCTGACAGATAATCAGTTGGAAATTTCTTCTTGATGGTATAATCAATGCCTTTATTCACATAGGATCCGTATTCTTTTTGTGGATCTGTCTTTGTTGAATTGCTATCATTACCTATTGAGTGACACGGTGGGGAATGAGGTATCAAAGAAAAGACAAGTACATTCCTTGGATTTCATACATTGTCTTTTGTGAGATGTGTGCTTCTTTACAGTTGTGCTTTATTAACATAATTTCTTTTTGATAATCTGGATCAAATACCCCTGCAGGTATAGGAACACTCTTCTCTTCATGGTGCCATAACATCATAAGGAGACCAGAATGCTGAGGAGGGAGGTTAATATTCTGATTTCACACAAATTTTGCTGTAACTTCTAATCACAAGCATCATCTCTTGAGCACAACCATCTAAATCAGTGGAGCATAATTTTGCATGTGTAACAGTCAAAATTATTAGAAATAACAGAGGTAGATTATGTCCTTTTTCCCTTTGCTGGTTTATCTTTGACATACAATTTGGCTATGGGGAAGAGTACACTATATGATGATGTGGCTACAACAGCTTACTGTGCCTCATCTTCAAGCTCACTCTTTATTGCATATTGTGGGATAGTGGAGTTAGACTCTGTAAGCATTTCTCATTTGCAGCTGACAAAGTTTTGTCAGTAGAGGATGCCGAAGGGACAGTGCAGAAGGCAAGAGCTTCTGTACTTACACCTACTTCCAGTGTGTACATCTTGTCAAACATTTGCAGTATGAAGCTCTGAGCCCAGGAGTGGACCTGCAGCACTATAAAGTGGTTTCCCAGCACAGCAAGCCTGAAAGCTGCTTCAGAATGAGTTGCTGTGTAAAGCATTTCCCGGCACGTGGCTACCCCTAGAAGCCTAGAAAACAGATTTCCAGTGAATGCTGCCAGTGAGTTTTCTGTGGCCAGGTTTCCATGGCACTCCAAAAAGCCACATCTCAGTGAGTACCAAGATCTGACATCTCCTGATGAATAACTTTCTCTGGCATCTCAAAAGATAGCTTCCCAGTAGTTCAACTAGGGTGACACTGGCCTGCTGAGTACCCAATCTTCCAAAAGAAGACAACATAAATGAGCCCTAAAATGACACAATTCTTAAGGGAACCATCTCTCTACTCTGTGACAGATTGATTACATTGGCCCTATTCCATAATTGAAGGGCTCCGAGATAGCCTTTCACCAAAATAGATACATAATCTGGATGTAGATTTTCTCTCTTTCACTGTAATGATTCTGCTGGCACCACTACCGAGGATCACAATGTTCCAAGAAATATTGTTTATGATAAGAACTCACTTCACAGCAAAGAAATATGCCACTGGGCTGGTGACTATAAAAGAATATGCAGTGGTATTATGTCTCTGATAGAATGGAGAAGTAATTAATTTAACTGGTCATGGACACAATGACCAGACACTTTAGATAGTGTGTGAGAAATTCTGTACTGATAAGAAGGATATCTATATTTTTCAGTGGAAAGGCAGAGTGGTTTCCTTGATATACAGAAATTAAAAGGTAGAAGGGTGCCTATGAAAACTGAGCAGTCAAGGGGAGGACTGTGCTGGTTATCAACTTACTCTCAGCTCCTGTCTCATGTTTCATTGCCTGTTCTGTGATAATGGAGGTTCACCTTCTAAATGTCTAATCTGACAGGTGGCAGATTTCTAAGCTTTGTAAGCAGGTAACCCTGGAAGACCACTGCAGGTGGATTTGGATTCAGTTCCAGGTTGTAGAATGCCCCTCATTCTAGGCTTTTATACCTCAGTGTAGCCAATAGCTTGTGTCACTTTTAATTGGAAATTGTCCCCAACATGCCAGTGGGTGTCTTCCCAGCCCGTCACTGCACAAGCATCTTCCCTGTGAGCTCCAACCTTTATAGGTGCCTTAGTTACTTTTCTCTAGTTGCTGAGACAAAATACCCAGCACCCAAAGTTAAAGGAGGAAGGTGTATTTAGTTCACAATTTGTAGAGTTTTCAGTCTATAATTGACTGTTCCAAATATGGGAAGGGTGTCTTGGCAAGGGGCAGTGTGAAAGAGAACCAGTTCATGGCAAACAGAAGACAGCAAAAGCAAACAAGGAAAGGAGAAGAAAAGCTTCTTTCTGTCCCTTATATTGTATCAAGGTTACTGTGACTAGGGAGGTACCAAACCAGTCAGTGAACTGATTTAGTAATCACCCACTCTTAATCCTAGTACCCTTAATCCTAGCATTGCACCATGAATCAGTCACACACTCTAGATCCAGCTGCCTCTGAAAAATCCCACCTATGACAGCCTGATACTTTGGGGGGACATCTGGACACAAGCCATAACAGTAGTGCTGTACTGACACTGCAGAGGGAAGCTTCCCAGCAAGTTCTATTTATGTACCATCTCCCTATGGGCAGCTTTCCAAATGCAATCAAAGCAGTCTCTCAGTGGTTTCTGTAACATGCACCCTCCTGATAGATCGTTTCTTCCACTTTCTCAGAAGTCAGATTCCCAGGGAATCTCTTCATTGTGGCAGCTCCACAAACTTGGCCAATCTCCAGTGGACACTGAGTGCATCCGTTCCAATGAGTACTGCATCTAATCTCAGATCAGGAAAAGAGTCCTTGCCAATCTGTACCTCTCATGATGGTTTGTCTAAACCTTAGTGATCATGTTCTCTGTATATCTTAATAACTTAGGGATTTTTTTCTGTTTCTCTTTGAAACCTAGTGAATAATCCCTTGTTATGGTTAATAATTCTTTACATTAAACTTTGTATTTTCTTTTTGTCTTTTTGAGGCAGGATCTCGCTATGCAGTTCAGGCTGGATTTGAGCTCACTTTGTAGCCCAGGCTGGTCCTGAACTCACGACGATCCTCCTGCCTCAGCCTCACAAGTGCTGGGATTACAGGCGTGAGCCACCACACCCAGCCTAAACTTTACCTGTTCAAAATCCTGTGTTGTTTCTCTCTCCTGTTGTGACTCTGACTGGTACAAATAGCTGCTGGTTTAAGGTACATATATTATTTTGTGGTACAGTACATCAACTTCACAGGATGTTACCTCAAAACTGTACCCTGAGGTGCAGAAATCCATTCCATCTCTCTATAAAGTCAGTGGTTTTGTTTTATGAGGGACATGGTGAAAATAAATTAATCTGTAATTTTAATCTCATTATGAATTCTCCTTCACAGTAAAATGATTTCCTTGGTTACTGTCACTGCAAAGGCGATTCCATAGTGATGGATATGTATTTTATAAGTCATTGAATGAAAGTTCATTAGACATATTTTCTGCAGAGAGAATAAATCTTTATTCAGAATATATATATATATCCATTAAATTAAATTTCTGACCACTCCACTGTGGAAAAGGAAAATGTACACCTACCACTTGCTGGCAAGATTATTTTTTGTGTGAGTCATGTAATATTGACGGGGTGACCACACAATGTAGTATCTAAGATGGCCTTATTTTGAGATTAGAGAGTAGCTAATAGAATGTCAGGCAAGATGCATAATCCAAAAGCCTTGGGAGAAATTTATATGCATGTTTACCCTATGTATAAGGGGGTTGGCGTTGGTTACTGCTAAAGGCATTATCTGTGCTGATAGTAACTGTGCCTGGTTCAGTTTGGTGAAGGATGTGTGCCCTATGGACCCTACACAGAATTTTCAATTCTGGTGCCAAAGAACCTCTGTGTGTAGGCCCACAAAGCAAGTGTCAGAGTAACCAAGAAAAGAGGCTGACTAAAGCCCACAAGATGCTCATCTTATCTGGCTGACAACTGAGAATTTTCTCTATAACATACATTCTCTGGGGGTCAATCAGCTTTTCACAAGTGTCTTCATTCCTGAACACTTTTGACAAAAATCCACCCTCATACTGTCCCTCTGTGCATCATCAAACTTCAGGTAGGTTTCTTTAGAAGTCCTACAGAAGCCAAGCAATCCAGTTGTGATCATGACAGGTGATACATTTTTCCCTGAAAAAGGAACCTCATCAAAATTCTTCCCACTGAGATCACTTTGCAATTGTCCTATGGGGCCACCGCAGCTTTAGGCTATCTTACAGCAGCCATTCACTTCTAGTGATAGCAGCATGTTGTACACGCCTATTTTTGAAGGAGGGTCTGTATTTTTTTCATTACATTAACTCTCATCAGAGGATTGCATACAGTCTGCAGGTGTGAGTACAGGCAGAAAAGGTGACACAGAGGAGAAGGTAAATTTGCAGTGGAGAGCACCTTATGCGGGATGCCTATGCCTTCTGCTTTGGATTAGCCTGGTCTCACATATCATTTCTATTTCACCAAGTGGCTGATTCTGTAATTTGCTAGTTCAGGTAAAACTCAGTTGACACTGGCAGGTTGAGGTTGCAAAGTTACTAGTCCCACAATCAAACATTCAGGATCTACCAGGTCCTCGCACACAAACACAAATAGGTGCTTTGCAAAAGGAGAGCAATTGTCTCAAAAGAAGCTGTGGCTTACCTCCAAAATCCTGAAGGTCTCTGCTAAGATTCACAATGGGGGCTTTCCAGAGGCTCCATATGATGCTTCCATCTGTCCTCAATGTTTTCGGCACTTCTACATTTACTGGAACATAAGGCTGAAGCAGCAGAGGAGTTTGCAGCATGCATGGACCTGCTGAGGGCCCTTTCTGGAACAACGTGCTCACAGGAGTGTGTAGAATGATTTTATCCATCAAAAGGACCAGTGTGATCTTCTGTGGAATATCAAAATTAAAGTCTGAGGGCAAAGTACTTGGAAACAAACCTAAGATATAAAAATCACATGCAGAAGTTTTATTAGGGAATGCCTTCAGTGAGTACAACCGTTAGGAATTGGGAGTTGATATAAGGCAAAGGAGTGAAGTAGCTGGAAGTGTACTTGTGATTACTGTCTCAGGACATCCCATGGAGAGCCCTGGATTTGACATCGCACTTCATCTGAGGCATTTCTATCTTTCCATCTATCAGCCACTGGTCTTAGCCACCTCCTGGAAGGGACACCCGGTTCGGGTGGGCAGATTTCTGGTGCCAAGCAGCACACCCAGCAAAAGGTATGTCTAGAAGTCTTCAGGAATGAATATTCCTAGCAGCTATGAGATGGCACAGAAGCCATGAAGAAGGAATCTGGATGAGTCAACACTTTATTTACTACAAGAAGAAACTCAGAGAATTGTTAGATCATATCATAAAACTCTACTAATGTTAGAATACTAACAACTGCATAGACATCAATATATTAATATCAAGAAAATACAACTAATCATAAAGTTAAATATCATGTATATAGTTTGCCAATTTTACATCTATTTCTAAGCATATAATCCTGTTCAAATAATATACCAGTGCCACATTACTATTAAATACATACATGAGATATAAAATGTAGCTACATGAGAAAAGTGAAGTACTTTTAATTGAAGGTGAGAGAAATTACAAGAGTGAGTCTGATGTGGAGAATAAAGGGTAATTTCTAGTTTCATCCTGTCTTGATTTATGTAATCATGGGATTCTGTTACATTTATTAAGGACTCATTAAGGAGCAAGTCCACTGCTTTTCATGAATTTTCTTGTTTAATTCTCTTATCAGATGTATTGCCCCCATTTTATACCTGAAGAACTTGATTCACTGAAACATTAATTAACATGTTTAAGGTCATACAGCTTGTAAATAGAAATGTAGATTTTTATCCAGAGACCATGATTGAAATTTGTAATTTTTCATATAAATATATACAAAATCAACTCAAAACATTAATCATTTAAACATATACAAATCTAGAAATCTCCTACAAGAAAACATAGAAGAAAATCTCTTTGACATTAGTTTTAACAATGAGTTTTTGGCTAGAACACTAAAATCACATAAGTTAATAATATTGTATTGTATAACAGCAATTTTCTTCTTTTTTTTTTAGAACTGGGAATTGAACTCAGGACCTTGTGCTTGTCAGGCAGGTGCTTGTCAGGCAGGTGCTTGTGCCATTGAGCTATATCCCCAGCCAACATCAATTTTCTATGAGAGATTTTAATTTCTCTTTCTCTTTCTTTCTCTCTTTCTCTGCTGTCTGTCTGTCTCTCTTTTTCTCTGTGTGTCTTTTTCAATTATGTGAGCTTGTAGATATCTCAAATAACTTATTTATTTTAATCATTTCACTATATATAATATGATATTCATATATATACACATCATTTTTGACATTTAATTTATGCAACAGAAAGGAAAACATAATGCCAGTCCTCAAGGAAAAATTTAAAAAAAAATTAGTGTAGCAAGTGGAATTATTGATGGAGTAATTATTTGAATTATATGCAGAATATTCAGAGTTAGTAAAAGGATCACAAGCACACAAAACCAATGCCAGTGCCTTCTTAACAAGATCCCAGCCAATCACAGCCCTCCTGTTTGGCTTATTCATTGGATAAATTTTGCCTGGGAAGTCAGGAAATTATCTTCAAAAATAAATTAAAAGATAGTTCTCAAATTTCTGAAGAACTGACCAAATGACAGAGTTTTTCAGTGGTCTATTTGCTTATGTTCTTCCAAAGGATTTTCAAGCTTCCATGAAATATATCAATTATGTAAAATAAGGGTTATTCTTTCCACCCTGGCCTCCAATAGTGAGATTTTAACCCATGTGTCAGTAAAAGGTACAGAAGTATAAGCACCTTGGAAGGACTCTAAGCTTGGATTTAGAAAAGTACTAAATAATGAAATAAATAACATCTTGTAGGATTGTCAGACAATAAAATTATGTAAAAGACATAAGCAACAGGACCCCTTCTGGCAGGTTAAGGTATACAACATCATTCCTTTTCTAGCCTTCCTTTTTATACTCAGATCCCAGAAAATCCCTTATTGTTTTTATTCAAATATTCTAGGTCACTTCCACCTAAAGGCTCAGTCCACTTCTACATAGCTGATGAAGAACACAGGGAGCGGCCTAAACCATGAGAAAGCTCCACAGCTTTTGTTGGTGGACAAGGACGTGGCCTATGCCGTATTTTCTCACCTATTGCCCCTTAGACAATGACACTGGTTGCAATCCCTCCCCTAAAAAGTATACTGAAGCCCTAGCATCCAGTCCCTGTGAATGTGACCTTACTGGAGAATAGTGTCAGCATGTATGTAAGCAAGTTAAGACAAAGACACACTGAATTAAGGTAAGCCCTAACCTAGCATGATGGCCACTGCTGGAGGAAGGGGAGAAGAGACAGGGACATGGAGAAGACATTGTGTGTTGAGGGAGGGGGAGACCGAGTGATGTCTCTGCAAGTATGAGCCAGGGAACACACTTCATGAGCCATGAAGTGTGTCAGCAACACTGGGAGTTAAGGTAAAGCACGGGTGCTCTGCTACAGGCTTCAGATTGATCAGATCCTGCCAACACTTTGGCTTCAGGTTGCCAGTCTGCAAGAGCATAAATTTCTTCTGTTCTAGGCCACTCAGTTTGGGGTATATTGTTACAAGGCCCGGGTTAATTTAAAGAGATGTACTATTGCTCAGATACAGCTCAAATAGCTGGGTTTGGTTTTGCTTGGTTTGGTTTTTCTCCAGGTGATAATTCTCTTCAACGTAAGACAAGCCACAGAGCTGAATCTTTGAGCTACTGAAGTATCTGGTTCACACTCACACTCTCAGCATCTTTCCCTTTTCATGTGCCAGAAGCTGGATCAGTGTGAGGAAAGGCGGAGGGAGAGATTTCTGACCATAACAAGTGAGCCTGCTGCTGATGGGTCAGAAAGCTCTTCAACAACCTCATCACAGAGTGTTGCAGGATCAGATTTTATATGCACGTAATAACTTGGAGTGCTTGATAAACAGGATTCTTCCAACCTTGGCCAGATCTCCAGCTTTCTAGGCTTGTGGACAGACCTACAAGGAACCACTGGCTTTCACAGGTGATGCTTCTGCATGGTGCCCATGGGACGTGGAATCACAAGTGGCTTTGCAGATGAGCTCTGCTTGCCTGTCCAGACTTACACTTCCCACCCTTTCTGTTAGCAGCCCTCCTCCAGGCCTCTGCAGTGCTTCTGATTGATGGAATGCTTATCTAGCTCCTCTGGTGAGTCAGAAAAGAAAGCACATTGCAGCACATTCATGGGAATTTCCCACTCTGGAGAGGAGACACAAACTTCCACAATGCAGGGGCTAGCAGCAAAACTCACTTTGGTTATTACTACATACAGAATGTCCATGTAAAAATTAATCCCCATTACATTTCTCCAGAAGTGAATTGGGACTAATTCTGGTAACAAGCTGACTTAGCCCACAGCTGCTAGTGTACACTTAATTTTCTTCATGTTCACTGTCTGTTCTGACTGGCCATTGGTAATAGTTCTGCACTTTGGTTCTCAATGGGAAGAGATAAAAAGCAGTGGGAATTTTTCTGTAATATACTGCACCTTCTAAACTGTTAGAAACAGCAAACTAAGTTATCCTTGAACATAAACAATTGTACTATGATGCAAAGGAAAAACTACACCATCAGAAAATTCAAATAGGTATAATGGTAGGGCATACCTCAATAACAAGGAGGAGAACAGGGAATGTGTTGATGTATATCAACATATTTGAACTTCTTTTAATTTTGTCAGCTTTTCCTCTTTATTACTACATGTTTGCATTGCATAATGATTACATTCTTTGTGGAGTGTTGGTACCTGTACATAACACATCTTAATTATTTTCTCATCCCCTTTCCCTCTACTTCCCCATCTCTTGATTCCCTTTCCATTTGAACTTCTTCTGGAAGGATGATTACATTGAGCACAAGAGATTTATATTCTAGTAGAAGGACAGAGTGAAAGCAGGCATGTGGGTACTCAGAGAATGATGAATCATTCACAGTGGTGCAATCACAGCATGGAAAAGAGAAAAGGGAGGGCAGATAGAAACAGGAGGCAGGAAACTAAATTACAAAGGACCTTCAAAGCCTTCCAGGTAGTCCAGTTTGTATTTGAAGATGATGCTATGCCCAGGAGGGAGACACGATACAATCAGTCCAGCATTTAGAAGTCAACCAGGAAGTCTTTTTTCATGAAGGAGAAAATAAATTAGAAATAGTGAAAGCAATAGGGAAGCTTTGGAAGTGGTCCACATAAGTAATAAAGAACCACCGAACTAATATTACAGTAGTGAGGAAAAAGAAGAGGAAAGAAAGATATTTGGGAAAGGAATCAGCAGAATCAATTTCCAACAGTTTTGTAATATGAACTCTATATTATCTGTCCTGCCAGACCAGGCAATAGAACTGAAGGGTAGGGGTAACAGATGAAAGGTACATTAGTAAATTTTAACAATGTACTTGAATGACAATTTTAGGGCTGGAAAATCAAGGAGGAGTCAGTCTTCATAGAGATTTTACACTAAACATCTTTGACCTGTGGTTGCTTATTGGTGATGACTCCAGTGATGATACTGGAATATGTGACTGCAGGGATTTGCTTTTATAGCAGGCCTTGGGAAAATATTCTATAGTACAAGTCCCTGAAATTGCCAAGTATTGTTTTGGACACTGAGATACATCAGGAAATGAAAAGATAATCTCTGAGCTCTTTGAGTAGGTATCTGTCAATTCCGGTCTCCTCCCTTCATCAGAACCCCAGCCTAATACACAGTTACCAGTGCTAGGACAGAGACCTTTAAAGACTTTTAAAGTCAGGAAAAATGGCCTTGGATGTGGACCTATAACATTACAACCACGGCTTTGTGTAACTTTTGAGTTCTCGTCCTGTATGAGCCTAGAGCACAGGCTTCCATGTACCCTCTCTTCACACAGGCATGAATGGATGATGGATCAGTGCCATAGTACTCTGTGAATATCTGAGTTTGCCAACCGGGAAACTTTGTTTCTGTTCTCTCAGTGAACTGTCATTGATATTCCAGCCAGATCAACCATTTAGGATATTAATAAGCATATAATTATACTGTCAGCAATACCACAGTCATCAAAGTCATAAAAGCACAGTCATCAAAGTGGAATTTTGCATCTATTGATATCAGAAAGGGAAGCTGACTACTGCCTCAGACAAGGACTTTGGGGAGATTAATGAACTCCACCTCTGCTCCACAGCTTTTTAGATTTTAAAAAGAGCACTTAAAAGTTTTCCAAGAGGTTATTTCACTCTGCAGAATGGCTCATATTTACAAAGCTAATGATACCAAATTGAGTATCAATTTATTTGTTTTCATGGGGAGATAAAGAATGCCAAAAGAATCAGTTATGTCTCTTGTGCTGGGGAGATCAGTTAAGGAGACCACATCATAAAAGAGGAAACAAGGATGACTGGTCTAGTGTGAATTAAGCATCTATGATGCATTGGGTGAGAGATGTCCTATCTTTGTAACTGCATTTCATTCAAATACAGACTATAATATAAAGGCTTATGAAGTATCTTCTTCTTTCCCAGACCGAGTATGTGGCCAAACCAGAACTTTAACTCTCTTCTCCACCTCCTGTCTATATCCATCGTCTTTGGTACCCCCAAAGGATCTGCTTCTGAAAATTTAAAATATTCCAGGAATTATTTAAATAAAATTATTAAACATCTTAGCAAAATTAATATTATTAAAGGACATCTTTCATTCATTTAGGGTGAGGGACATTGTGGCTCATGGAGTCTGAAACCTAACTCTTGTGTCTGACTCTAATTATGCTCCTGCACTTTTGATGTTGGTATTGGAAGAATTAGTTCAACTCTGTAAGCATTAGCGCCTTGAAATTGGAGAGATGATTGCAAAGTGTCCAGCACGTGGAAGGTTCTCAGAAATAATAATCAGGTTTTCTTTTATGCCCAGATGAATTGTCCATTGCTTTTACATGTATATTTATGAGAGTCCACTTTGACCACATCAAATAAAATAACTTATTTGAGGTAAGCACTTCAAAATCCTGGCTTTTTGTCTACTTGTGTTGTTTTCAAAGATTTTTCAAACAATGTCATTTTCCATCTGTGTCCTTATTTTAGAAAATTGAATTATGACACAATGACATATTGTGAATTTTTATTTTTAGAACTTTTCTCCTGCCAAGATCACCTTCTGTAGATGTGGGTGCTTCCCATGTCTCCAGACCAACAGCAGGAGACAAGACTTTCCAAGGAAGTCAGCTCTGCTTATTATGGTTACAACAAAAGAGTTATTTAACAGGTCAACAAATTTTGTGGAAAATTTCATACACAAACCTACAAAGAGAGTAGAAGTGTAAGGACTCTCTGACCTGCTTTTGAGACACTGATGTTTCTATGCAGGCTACAGGCTACAGCTTGGCACAGGTGTCCAAGCAATCCTACCTGTGTGATCTGGTTTCACTCTTGAAACAGCCTATGTATGAGTCATTGCCCACCTAATCCCAGAAGAAAAAATGTCTACAAACATCAAAATCTCCCCATGGTCTTATGTATAAAATTCATTTCCCAGTGACTCTATGAACAGGACTTGGTCTACCTCCTCCTTTATATTACTTGTGATTTTCTGCCTCAGACTTGATGCTCGAAACACATGGAATCACTAGGAGAGCCTGCTCCTTCTAGCATCCCACCTGCCTGACCCCTCTACGCCCTCAACACCCTCAGCAGTGCCCTCCACTCCCTGAGTAGCTACTTCCTAACACACTTTGTATACCTTGTAATGTTCTTATGCCTTTTCATCAATTTAATTTTTTAAGTTACAATTTTTGTT
Source organism: Chinchilla lanigera (assembly GCF_000276665.1). Classification (NCBI taxonomy): domain Eukaryota; kingdom Metazoa; phylum Chordata; class Mammalia; order Rodentia; family Chinchillidae; genus Chinchilla; species Chinchilla lanigera. The sequence continues at coordinate 12,988,995 of NW_004955461.1, forward strand.
GTCATTGTTAATAAGTTTTTGTTTTATGTTATTTTATTTTTTATTTTTGGAACAGGGAATCAAACTCAGGACCTTGTGCTTACCAGGCAGCCATTATGCCTCTAAGCTATATCCCCAGCCCTAGACATTTGCTTTAAAGAAAAGTTTTAGATTTCCAGGAAAATGTGAAACAAATTCTACCGATTCACCTGTGTTCCTGCTTCCCTGCGTATTTTCCCCTCTTAACAGCATCTTGCATAGGTAGAGATATTTGTACAATTAAAGAAGTAATATTTACCCATTGTTATTAATAGTTTACATAAAAGGACACTCTGCATTATATAGTTTTATGAATTTTTACTATTGCATCATGTCATTAATCTACTATAACACTGTCTTATACAGCAGTTAACACTGCCATAAAAATCTCCCATATTAACTTTTGCTTTTTTATCTCCTCTCCCAGGACCATTGGAACCACTACCCTTTTTACTTTGTCTGTGCTTCAGCCTTTCCCTAAATCTTATACAGTTGGACCCATAGAGCAGATAGCCTTTCAAACTGGCTTCTTTTACTTGACAATGGATTGAAAGCTCCTCAATATTTTCCTGTGGGTTAGTAGCTCAATCCTTTGGTTGCTAAGTAATGTACACTGACTAGATGCAACACTGTTTGCTTATGTCTTCACCTATTGAAGGACATCTAGGTTGTTTCTAGTTTTGGTAATTTGTAAACTATTCAACAACTCTCTGTAAGTTATGTTTTGGACGTATGTGTGTGTGTGTGTGTGTGTGTGTGTGTGTGTGTGTGTGTGTGTGTTCAACTACTTTGTGAAAGTAACTGGGGGTACAACTATAGATTAGAGATCACAGAGTGTTTCCAAAATGGTTGTACCATTTGGCATTTCTACTAAAAATGAATGAATTTTTGCCACTCTGATTCTTTCTTTTTTATTAGTATGTTTACAGTATTTAATGATTACAATTCTTGTGGGGTGTTTGTGCAAGTAAATAGCACATCTTAATTCTTTTTTCCACCCCTCCCTCCATCTCTTGATCTTCTTCCCATTTAAGAAAGATTTATCACCCTACATTGTACTATCTTTTATTTTGCTCTTTATTTATGTTTTGGGCTTCTCATATAGGAGAAACTATTTGATATTTTAGCTTGTGTGTCTGATTAATTTCATTTAGCATTAGGACCTCAAGTTTATCTTTTTAATGGCAGAATAATACTCCATTGTGTGTAAAAACCACATTTTGTTTATCCATTCACTTGTTGGTGGATATAGGCATCCAAGATTTAGCTATTATGAAATGTGCTGCTATAAACACTGTATGCATGTATTGCATTAATATGATGTCTTTAACTCTTTCATGAAGATGCATACAAAGGGAATAACTGGGTCAAATGGAGTTTCTTGTTTTTATTTGTTGAGTTTCCATACTGATTTCTACAGTGATGCACTCGTTTAATTTTGTGGATTTTAACCACTCATTTTAGTAATACATTAAGTGTATACTTCATTCATTATGTTGTTTTTAGTGATGCCGGCTTAGTGATATGTCATTATTATTTCACTTTGAATAATTATGCATAACTTTTCCTAGTTACATATACTATTTAATATTTTTTCATATGATTATTTGCTATCCATATGCCATCTTTAAAAATTTTTTTAAAAATTGAGAGTTTAGTTTTGAATTTTATGATTTCATTGTACATTTTGGATAAAAGTTTTTAACAAATATACATTTTACAAACATTTTATCACAGCACATGGCTTGCCTTTTAACTTTCTTACAGATGCTTCCATTTTGAACTTTGACAGTTTTCATAGATGAAGTTAAAATATGTTTGCAAAGTAAGTAATGCAGAACTCCTGTACCATGGATAATCTCACTTCTCTCCCTCATTTCTAAATCACCAACAGTGGTAATCACCATGAAGCCTGTCCTAGGCTTGCTTCAAGAGTCAGATCGCTGCTTTCTCTTCTTTGAGCTACCACAAACCTTTTCATCCCTTCCCTAAGATAGTAGTTGGTTCCCTGTCCTATGTTCTTCCAATACTCTGAGCATCTCTCTCTTTCTCTCTCTCCTTCCTCTATATCTCTGAAATTAGGATTACTTTATGGTCTTCCCTTCAGAACTTGTTTCCCTCTCCTGCAATTCAAGATCCTTCATGATAGTTTATTTTTCACTATCTCACTGTAATACAGATATGCACATTAAAAAGGTTTCACTAATATTATTGAATGCATGTTATGTAAAATGTGCAATATAGCCAATAAATCATTGATATACAAAAATTATGAGAAATTCTTAAATGAATAGTTGAGACTATGGAGAATTACTCCTTTTTATATTTGCATATTTGAAATATTTATAATTTTCACCAGGTACTGTGTCATAAGGAAACCTCAAAAAGTTTGATATCATTAAAACAGAGTCCATATATACTGACTACAATAAAATTAAACCATATTTGTATGAGTACTAAAAGTAAAATGGACACAACAACCTATAGAGAGAAAACAAACCAAAACCAAGTGCAACTACATGACCTATAAGGTTTTGCTTAATATCCACACATGGACTAACTCTATGATGGAAAACCTGAAAGTTAATAAACATGTTTTAAAATTTTACTAAACATGGTCTTGATGCAATTCATTCAAACTGTGAACAACGTCTCTTAATCCTGTTGCATTTAAAATAAGAAGATACAATATATCGCAGAAGCTTCCAAACTTTACTTCTTGGAGTCCTGAGGTCTTCTGAGCGATCTGAGGATTCATATGAGGGGCAGCAGAATGGGCAGGGGATCCAGGAAGGATGAACTGGGCTCCATGTCAATAGATCCACAGCCTGAAGTAACTTACTCAAAGAAACATGTTATTGCATGTAATTTTAAGACCAAAAGTAATATGAGATTTCATAGTTCCTCGGTCCAGTACCTCAAAGCTACCCTCAAAGATAAATCTATTATTTTTTTCTCTCTTTTCATTTTGCCATGCCTACGTGCCATTTTTCTCTGGCTGCAACAAGTCTATGCTTCACATACAAGCACAAGATTCAGGGGAAGATAGGACAGTGCTTCATATGGGTTGGCTCACCTAGAAGAAGAGAAAGTCTTCCCAGAAGTCTCTCTCAGCCTTCAATGTGAGTGTTGGGAACCCCCTGTCCATGGAGCATGACTGGCTTCCACGGGGGCACTTTGCTGTTATACAGAGTCAGTAATTGCTGGGGAAGTCACCAGCAAATCAAATGTAAGTACGTGAGTTAATGAGGTGTGTGTAGATATATCCACATAAGGTTTCATTTCAAATAAAAAAAATTCTATTAAAACAAGTTCAGAAACTACTGGCTTTAACTATCTGAAATAATTACCCTCAATTATCAGTCTGTAATGCATGACAATTCCCTGGGGTTGTGTGAGACGATATATTTAAATCTCTGTCTAAGGGCTGAAACCCAGCAGGAACTAGAGAAATAACGGTAGATTCTAAATCTGTTTCTGAGTTCCGGTTGGTTCAACTGGAACTTTACCTACTCCCCATGCCACTGCTTCTGGGATTCTTGGCAGCCGAAAGTATTTCCCTTTCCACAAGCAACAGCAAGCCAACAGGACAAAGGGTACAACTGAGTGGTGCAAAGGAAGAAGAACCTGTACAGTTGACACAGATGGTAAGGAGAAAGACAAGGTGGTTGTCCCAGCAGGAGTAGGGTAGGCATGGGGTTAAGGTGGAACATATCCCAGATCACAGGCCATCTGGTCACACTTAGGTTGTAAATCATGTCCGCATCTCAAGCAAGTTATCTACCTGTAAGTGATTCCAACTTTTCTCTTTAAAAAACAGACAATTTTATAATGAATGTTATCTACAGATATAGCATTCATGAAGTTATTGTTCATCTAGGCTAGTGATGACAAACCTTTTAGAGCTTACAGTGATAACAAACAGTCCACTGTGGCATGTGTGCCATAGGTCCATCACCAGTGATCTAGATAATACTTATGTCGTCCTAATCACTCTTTTTCCAAATAATAAGCAAGAAAATGGCATCATCGCTCTCATTTTCATTTTTTGGAAAGAAGAGTATGTGATTATGAGGTTTGAAATACTTATAAAACCTTATAAAACCAAAATTAGGTAAACTTGCAATTATATAGCCCAGATGAGGTAGAACCTCTCAGGTCAAGGGACCTGGGCCCATGGCAAGCGGCGGCACAGTGAAGAAACTGAGACACCGGAGACCAGGCTGACGGCGCAGATCTACTTTATTGCGGAAGTACCAGGCATTTTATAGAGCAGGCCAGGGGCGTGGCAAAAGAGGGCGTGATTATTGAGGGGAGGCACCGAGGGAGGGGCAGAGCGGACAGCCTGGGCGGGGAGACTCACTCTGTTTGCCGAGGACATGACAAGTCTAAGTTTGCTCAGACTCGCTCCTCCGCCACAACCGTCAACCAGACCTCTGGGCCCCTGATTCCCACACCCAGATACACATTTTACACATGTAGAATGTGAGGATCAAAGAGTTGTACAATTTACCAAAAGTGCAATGCTTTTAACTTGGGGAACCAAGAATAGAATCTGTGCTTCCTAACCCTGTGGACAGCATTGTGCTTCTTATCTTATACGGTTCTGGATTCACTGTATGAACCAGAGTTGCCCAAGATATCTTAGTTTGTAGCCTGAACTCAAAATCACTCCTTAACTCAGGACTGTCAGAGGGTGATTCAGAGATTCCAGCCCAGATGGGATAAATAAGGAACCATGAGAAGTAGTACAGCTAAAGGGATTCAAGCAAGGCTAACTCTTACATACATGTGTCAGTCAATATAGGAGTAGAAAGAAAGGCTATATGATCACAATATAGTTTTAATCAAATTCTCCAAGCAAAAACACTCTGTATATTCAGCTACTTTGATGTGAGGGGGTGTGGAGTGGAAGAAAAACTGGTAAAAATGATATATTCCTAAGTAACCTTTTTTAGTTAAAACATGCCACATCATGTACAGCCTACATTGTCCCAAAAGTGTATTATTTTTGGCGAGTGTAGAGTGATTCTTACAGCTTCTAAACTAGTCACTTCTAAGTGCTGGTCACACTAGAAAGGTGAGCTTAGTCAGATATTTGTGATATTAAGATCCATGACTCTCTTACCACCTTTTTGTGTTCTGTATCATCCTCCATAGATAAGGAGTCATAAGTCTGTAAACGTTCCTTTATAATTACTCATCTTTATAAGAACATACTTTTGAGTCAAGAAGAACACATAGCATTTAGAAAGACAAGAAGAATGCATGATGCCAATTAACAAAAGAAATCACTGAATTCTGCAAGAAATCTGGGAAAACTGCATCTCACTTCCTCCTCTTTTTCCCCGACACAGATCCTGACTACACATCGTAAAGCCCAACAGAATGATGTTATGCAATTAGGATCATTTGGCTCTGTGAATTACACACTCACAGAGATTAGATTATAAATTTCTAATAGATAAGCATCTAAAAAGGACAAGAAACATTTCATTAGGTCATATTCCTGACTCCAAACTTACTGGAATATTCTTTATAAAATCCCATGAACTTAATAAGCACAGCTAGGCATAACTTGAAACTGAAAAATGAAAATTTACACACACATACATATATTCACGTACTAATTCTTAAATAAATATTTATACATATTGATAATTATGGAATATAGTATTTATTGTGGGTGATCTTTTTTCACTCTTGATTTCAGACTTTCTCAATGCATTTCTGATTTACTAACTTCAGGAGGTTGATCAACTGCCAAACAAAAAGAATCATGCACAAGAAACCATTCAGTACTTTTTTCTTTCCTACGTCAGTCATTAAAAAACCATATTGAGTAGTATTTTTATGTCATGATGCTTAGAAGATTTAGGCCATTCTTCTCTTGCTCTTCTTTGTATTTTTCTCATTTTAGAACCTCCTGTTTGGGCTCTTTAGAGTCTGGTCTTGTTCTTGCTTTTGCTTGTGTTTGTTGTACTGCTTTTTTTTTTCCTGCCTCCTGCTTCTGCTACCAGAGGTTTCCAGTCTTTCCATCTTAAGATCCTGCTTATATTTACGGGGGCTCCCTGGAAGAATAGAAGGGCCAGAGTATGAAGAGCTGGACCTGCCTAATGCAGGAAGCTGAAAGCCTCAGCACAGCAGGGGTCAAGGGTGAAGTGTCAGTCTGAGACAGAAAGCAAGGAGGTTCACAGGGGAGTCGCTGTGAGTCTATGTTGGAAGGACAAAGAAATCAGTTGTATGTCCACAGGCGATAGCAGCAGCAGCAAAGGATACACCTGTTCAACCAGAATGGCACTTTCAGAAATGCAATAAGCTTCCTATTTCTTCCCTTTTCATTCCACCCTGGCTTTAAGCATACTGGATGGAGCTACCCACAATTAGCAGAGGTTTTCCTCTCTCACTTTGCTGACCTACATGCCAGTCACCACCCTAGACACACCCAGAAGTGTGCTTCACTAATCTGCTAGCTGTTTCTTAACCAATCAGGTTGATATATTATGATTAATGGTCACACTGCTCATTTATCTTATGGGGCAGCAGGGTTGCAAGAATGTGTTAAGTAAATAAATCAATACATAACAAAAACCAAGCGGCCCGTGCTAACAAAAGCACCAGCTTTCCATTAAAAAAAAAGGCAAAAGCATGGTTATTTCTAATGTTTGCCCTATTAAATTCAGGTCTTTGCCACTGTGTCCCTGTCTTGGGTCTTGGTTGGATTGCATTCAAGTCTTCATTATCTTTATTCTTCTGTCTAACCTGAGCACAGAAAAGGTCCCAGGAGTTCAGGCAGCAGCAGGTGAGAAGTATGGTCCACAGTGAAAGGAGCTAGTGTGGTGCCAATAATGGGTTGACCCCAAGGTAGAAGCAAGACCTCTGTCTGTCTGCCACCATGGTAATGGGGGTAGGGCATGAAGAGGGTGTAGACTTCTCTCCCAAGAGAGACATAAGCTGAGTCACCACTGCATCTTCCATCTCCTGTATGTCGGTGTTTGTTGCTCATTATTTTCAATAGATAAGATATAGAGTCATACGGAATGCCCATCAGTGGAAGAATGGATAAAGAAAACATGTCACAGTGGAATATATTTAGCCATAGGAAGGAATGATATCCTATCATTTTCAAAAAATGAATGGAACCAGAAGACATTATGTGAAGTAAGATAAATCAGATGCAGAAAAACAAAGTCCATGTGTTCCCACTTTTCTGTACATTTTAAAAAGGTGATAAGAATGTATGACAATGATTACTAGAGGCTGAGAAGGGGATGGGAGATGAAAAGTTAGATAACAGATACCTAAACTCACTTAGATAGAAGTAATAACATCTAGTGTTCTAAATGTAGCACATTGGGGTTTGCAAGAAACTATTATATGTTTTGTGAATAATTACAAGAGAAGAGCTTGAAGACTCCAAACAGAAATAAGTGGTAAAAAGATGGAAATGTTATTTACCTTGTTCTGATCCCCACATATTGCGAACATGTATTGAAACATCACACTATACCCAAAAGTACGTACCACCATTACATATGTGTTCTTCATTGCTGGAACAAAACGCCTAACACTCACAAGTTAAAGGAGAAAAGGTTTATTTCAGCTCACAGTTTGTAGAGGTTTCAGTCCATAGTTGGCTGGTTCCAAGGTGGGGTGGCATGGCACAGGGGTATGGCAGAGTAGAAACAGTTCATAGCAAGGCAGCAGGAAGCAGCAAGCAACAAGCCTTCCTTTATATGTCATGAGGGCTGCAAGTGTATTGGTTGATGCTACCCACACCAAAGGTGAGTCTTCCATTATCCACACTCAGAACTATGCTAAACCAATGTAATTATAACACACCCTTAATATCAGTATCACACACCCTAGACCTAGCCACCTCTGAAAAGCCCCACCTGTGAGCACATAAGGCTTTGGAGGGACTTCTAGATGTAACCTATAACAGTACATTAATTGGAAAATTTCAAAAAATATTTAGGAGATGAACATGTTATTGTCTGATTTGATCAGCACACACTGTATATAGGTATCAAATTACCGCAGGGTAGCACATAAATTTGAATAACTAACATAATGATTTACAAATAAAATACATATTTTTGAAGCCCTGCCTGATAAAAATATTGTGAAAACATATCATGAGATATACGAGACCTGATATCTAGGAGAAAAAACACTGAAGAATCCTCAGGGCCAAAACCTAGCAAAGTTAGGTTGGCCAAGGAGATAGAACTTCTCACCTCGTTCTGCATAACCCCGCAGCAGGTGGGAAGTTCTAGGTGCTCATCAGTGGGAGATGTTGTAGGGTTACAAGGTGAGGATAACTTTGCTTAGGGGGAGCTCAATGATCACAACAGCTTTCTTGGGGCCTCCATTCTGCTTGTGTGACTGCTATACATAAATAGTCACAGGTGTTATATTGCTAGGTAAATTTATTGCCACGTAAACTGACACCTCACTGATGTTGTGAGGGAATTATATCTATTAAAAATGCAAACAGCAAATTACTTTTCACACCTCAATAAAAGCAAATTTAAAGTAAAATGCATGTTCAACTATTTTTTAAAAACTGAGCTAATATCTCAGCTTGCTTATTTAATTGTCCTGGGAAATGATGAAGTTTAAATTTCATGGATATATTGCCTTGACTAACAAGGTAAAGTTAAATGAAAAGGTGTGGGAAATCTGTTAATATTTCTAGAGTCAGCGTATTCTAAAGGAAGTTTTCAGATGGTACCAGACACTTCAGCAGAGCTCAGGGGAACTGATTAATGTGAGAAAGGAGCACACCACACCATCAAATGCTATGAGCTTAATGAGACCATGTTTCATGTGGTCGCTCCACCTATTAAAGTTTTTCTCTTGAAATTGAGGTGATGTTCTGGGTCCTTTCAAACCACATCCAGCATATAAAAATGAATCCAATTGTGCTTTTTCCCTGCTATCTATGTGAGCCACTACTTTCTTTCTTTTTTTTTTTTTTTTTTTTTTTTTCCGGTACCGGGAATCAAACTCACGACCTTGCGCCTGCCAGGCAGGCGCTGTGCTGCTGAGCTAAATCCCCAGCCCGAGCCACTACTTTCCTAAGTGAATGATTTTTTTATTGGAACGAGTCACGCAGTCACTAGGACCTGCTCCCCAGTATGTCCAATTCACATTGATGGAAATCATGGAACCATCATCCTTCTGGGTGTGAGAAAGGCCTCAGATGCCCCTGGAAGAGGAAAGCAAGAGTGTGTTCTGGGTTTGAGTGGGGGTTTCTCCTCTTCAGTGTGGGGGAGGAGCAAGAGGACCTATAAGAAAGAAACTAAGGCACCTTACTCCTTCTTTGGACCTTAGTTGCAAGGGGCTTTGGTGGTGGGTCCTTTCTTCCCTGGAGTCCGGACTCTGGGGTCTGCCTAGCTCTGCTGCTGAGAGTGTGCTGGGTTAGGTGGACTTCCAGGAAGATAACGAATATTGGGCCTGTGTGACTTTGTTCTTCCTTAGGGCAAAGCTGCCCCTTTCTTCCTCTTGTTCTCCTCATCCTGTCTCTTCCACAAGCTGCTCTGACCGCCAGTCTGCTTTTGCGTTGACATCTCACTGTGACCCACAAGGCAGACTTCTTGCTTGCCTTTGTCTGAAGTACTCTGGCTCTGTGGGCTTTGAGGCTGGACTCCTCCTCACAGGGAGTGGGGAGTATCTCTTTTCTTCACAGTTCCCTCTTTGTCTTCCAGAAAAGGCCCTTGAGAATTGCACAGGGAGAAACTTGAGCCAGCTTACACACAAAACAAGAAAGAAAAAAGAAAGAATAAAAGTAAGAAAATCAAAGCAAGAAAAACCTGTGTATTCTCTCCTAAACTCCTACAGCAAAACACAGCAGGAAGATCTCAGTTCACCATGAAAGCAAAGGCTATGCAGGGAGGCGGGGACCCAGAGGTCCTGGGAAGCCTGGAAGTAGGACTAGGGACAGAGCTGAACTGGAGCTTTTCCCAGAAGTGAGAGGGCTCAGTGGGGAAGATGTTTATTAACGTTCTCGTGCATTCCGTGAAGAAACAAACATGACTGGGCTGTCTATACAGGAGCTGTTGAATTGAAAGGGGAACCATGACAGATTCTTTATCTGAAATACTTCAGTCTCTCTGCTGTATGAAGGAGTGGTAGCTTCCATCTCTGTAGCAAATAAATATCATCTTCTTCTGACTGACTTCTGAGTTACTTTACCCTACCTGTTTGAACACACCTATTCAAACCATAGACTTGTTTTGTTTTTGTTTTTTTTTTTTTTTTTGGTTTTTCTCCGGTACCGGGAACCGAACTCACGACGTTGCGCTTGCCAGGCAGGCGCTTTTGCCGCTGAGCTAAATCCCCAGCCCCCTCAAACCATAGACTTGTATTAATAAGGGCAACAGAACTTCTGTTCATCCCAAGGGGCATTTGCCATAGTAAAGATTATTTGGTTTCCTAGCTGAATTGCTACCACTTTGCAAGAGAAATGGAGAACTCTCAGAGAATTTTTGTCATCAATCAAGACTGTTAATCCTTTTAAGTATTTCCTTTAAAGGGAGACTAACCCTACATATTAGATACAGCCAGCTTCTTTCTTGTGTTGGATGTTCTGTGTTTTGTTTTGTTTTTTTTTTTTTTTTGCTTTTTTTTGTTTTGTTTTGTTACAGAATCTCACTATGTAACCCAGGTTGGCCTCAAATCTCAAGCAGTGGGATTAGAAGTGTGAACCACCAAGCGCAGATCCTTCACGTGTTTTTAATAATTCATATTATCCTCATAAACTATGACAGAAAGTCTATCTTGGGCAACTAGAGTCTTTTGCCATTTAAGTGTGTTTTGTTTTTTTTTTTTTTAATTATTCTGATAGTGTGTCTCTGTTAGGCTGGAGACCATGATCCTACCAAGTCTGAAAATCTTATTAAAATCAGCCATGTTTTTTCTCCTGTGTATTTTTATTTCAGCAAGTTTTGAGATTTACTCAAGTCAAAATGTATAATGTTGGTATAATGTTTCGCCCCTGTGCCCCTGATGAATTGAGGGTGAGTTTAGTTGCTCGCTTAACCATTACTTCCAACCTTAGCCCAGGTTCCTGAAGCCGCATACCGAGCTCTCTCTGCTATAAATCAAGACAGGCTGATGAATATGGAGACTTTTCTGAGATTAGCTGAGTGAGCATGTGGATGTTAAGATACTAGTTAACTGACTAGTTGCAGCATGGATGGTTATGCAAATCTTAAACAATAGCTTTTGAAAGGATGATCCTGCATCATTTTTGGAGGTTTCTCTACGTTCCAGAGACCCTTCATTTCAAACTCCCAGCTTCCGGTTTCTGTGACAAGACTAGGCCAGCGGGTGTTTCCAAGATCCAGTGCCTTGATCTCAGCTATGAAGCTGATTTGTCTCCTCTGAGCACTTTTTTCTTCTTTACAGCCCAGCCTTCCGCTTGCAAAAAGAAGGGTACCCTCAAAACATCCTTGCTACAATAAGTTTACACACTGTAAAAGTCTGTTTCCTACCTCCTGACAGTCTGAGCCATGCATTGTGTCTGTGAGAATGTGGCTCTGTTTTCTTCTTTCCCAAAGTGGGGTTGGACTGAAGTAGAGAATCCCTTCCACCCCTGCCCTGAGACCCACGAATTCCTATCATCTATATTATTAGATGCACCAGTGCAGAAGTGTAGAGTGAATGAATCAGAACAATGGCCCAGCAATGAAGGAAAAATAAGAAGAATCCAAGTTTTTCTATCCCCCAAGGCTTCTGCCTATAAAGCCACCAAAATTTTTGTTTCAAAGACCTTCTAAAATTTTCTAGTTGAGGCCTTTTCTAATCCTTTCAGGGGCTTCCCAGGCTTTCTTCCTATTTTTTCTTCTATTTGGGGGGATATAGTGGCTGTTCTGAAGGTTCAAAGTCCAATCTTTTCTGACACTGGGGTTTAAGCCCATTCTATGCCACTTGGACCTGAGCAGCCCCAGTACTTTCCACCCCTCCTGAGTGTCCTGGCCTCATGTTACTGTCAGGGAGGTCCATGCCTAATGTTCTCTTTTATTCATCTTGCTGTCTTTAGATGGAATTTATTTCTCTGTACTGGCATCTTATAAACTTCTCTGTGGATTTGCAGGTAGGGTTTATGTTTCTGTAGGTTACTGGGTACCTGGAAAATCTATGTGCACTCCTATAGACTTTTAGGTGAAATACACTTAGTTCACACTCTGTAATATTGGAAATCATTCTGCATCCCCCTCACTTTCACCTGAAAGCGTCTTTATCCTCTGGTACCTAAGATATGTCTCCATGGTCTCAGGGTGTACAACACTTTCTGTAACTTCAGAGGACACATCTGCCCTGAAGAGGACTGACTATACCTTTGCCTTACACAGTTAATTACTCACATGCTGTCCCAGGATATTGTACACACTGACATACAGATAGCTACGATTTTTTCCACCATTATTTATAAGTAGACATGTAACTACCTATTTTCCTTTATAGGTAACTTAGGTTCTTTACAAAAATAGACTCTGATTATACTTTCCCTTACCTTCCTTTGGCTGTGAGGTGGTGTGACATTCTGCTATAGAGGTAACTGCCTATCTAAATGCAACAAAATTCAGGGAATAAATAACTACATTAATAATCATCGGGCTGGGGATATAGCTCAGCGGCATAAGCGCCTGCCTGGCAAGTACAAGGTCCTGAGTTCGATTCCTGGTACCCAAAAAAAATTAATAATCACCATGTTGCATCAGCTTCGTCTTTTATAAACTCTCTTTCCATCCCTCTGCTCGGCTTTTGCCAAGGGTGGCTCATGCTCCTTGTGGTCCCTGTTCTTACTGCCAATCACTACCTGCACACTCTGCCATCCTTCTCTGCTGGACCTTTCTTATATCTTGACCATACATGAATTCAAGCCTAGATGGGCCATATTAGACTCCTCAGTGACCAGGTAATAGAAGCATGCAGCAACTGTGCAGACTGTTCTCTGAACCTGCCAAATTCTCACTGATGTTTATCATAAAGTGGTTGAAAGAAAAGTGACAAGTATTTTCACTTCCCAGGCTTACAAAATGAGTCAAACTGTAGACTTATGAATCTAAGGCCTAAGGATGAGGGGAACCTTTTCCTTCTGATTGTCTGAGGAATTTCCACCCTTCCTTATTAGCAAGGGAGAGCATGATCCTGCCAACTCATGCCCTCAGAGTGACACATGGAGTTGACTCAAAAGATCTAAAATATCCTAACTCTGGGAGTTGTCTTCATTATCAAGCTTTTGGTCAGATAAAGGGCTAGTGAGGCTTACCTGTGTTCATAAATATATGACTGGCAGAAACTGAGGTTAGGGACCTGACCATTGTCCACTCTCCTTTCTACACCAAGCAAAGATATGCTAGAAGCAGACACAAAAAAAGAAGGAAAAATAGGTGGACAAAGTTAGTTGTATGTTAACCATTGTGGCTACAACTAAATCCTGTACAAGTTTAGACAGTGTGCTCCAGCCTGGGTTAGGAGCTGCACATTTCTCATGAAGAGGCAGAGAGAAAGGACAATGTTCCCTGGGTCATGGCAGAATGTACCATTTTGATGAGAGGGATAACACTTCCTGAAGCATCTTTCTTATCACAAAATTCCAAATCCTAAGAAAATTCTTCTTAGAACTCCAATTGCTTGCTTTTTCCAGTGGTCATCTGAAGTTCCTCTGTTAAAATTCTGTAGCATTGTGTGCCTAGAATTGAATCTCACAACTGATTTGCAATTTCACAAATAGCTTAACCTCTTTAGATTATTCTTGGAAGTGTGTTTGGGATTTGACTGATACCTGGGTGTGCACTCTGATTCATCTCTTTAAAAAAATATATGAATACTCTTAATTATAGAGTTTTAAGTGCAATAACATTTAAAAAAGCACTTTGTCACAGAGTTCACAGGAATCTGATTACTTCCTGGAGCTCAAGGAACAAGATTTTTCATAAGCAAAATCAGTCTACTGAGGGCAATGTAGGAAGATAATACCACAGTGCAAAGTAAGAATAGCAACATACATATTGAGCCAAATAGAAATAGTAGGTCTGAAAACACTATAAAATCATACATGTGATACAAATATAATGGATATGTGCAAAAAAGGATTTGGTTAATGGAAAATGAGAGGGATATAGGGTTATGAGTTAGAAAAGTCCACGCCCAATTTTTAAGATAAAAAATAAAAGTAGCAGTCAACATTCAGGTAAGAGACAGAAGCAAAGAGAAATCTTAATAGAAGTAATGAGTTGAATGGGACCAGATGGAGTTCAGACAGCAAAGAGTGACAGCAGAAGATGTTAGAGAGGGCAGATGAAGGCACCAATCTTAGGGCTATGACTAGAAGGGGTAGACAAGAGAAGGTGGCTGCAAGGGATAGAATTTACATGGTCTCCACCTGATCCTAGACTGGAAACATCAACTGGACCCAGGGAAGCAAAGACTAGGAATTTGTATAAACATGGAGGCTGCAGTCCGTGGGATGTAAGAAGCAGAAGAAGCAATCTGATTATTGGACAGGGTTATTTTAGGAGCTTTTGAAAAGTATAAGCAGAAGTGTCCATTAACCTTCTCTGAATTGTTACTGGAAAAAGCTTACTTCTGAAGACAGTGAAGGGGAAAACACAGCCTAATTCTTATGGGAACCTCTGAACAGATAAAAAAAAATCTCATTCTTCCATTTCTTCCAGATACAAGAGACAGCAAAACAGGAATTCCACTTTTAAGGCTTTAGGATATGACAGTTTTGCAAAGCTGGCTTTACTCTAGGTGTTTAAAAAACATTCTATTTTATTGGAACATAAAGACAGAAAGAAACAGATGTCCACACACAAAGTTTGGGGTATGAGATGTGTACTAGTGAAGGGAGGGGGAAAGAGAGGTTTTAGTCAGAAGGAGATGTTGAACTGTGATGCAGGACAAACTAAATATAAAGCCAACCTATCCCTGAATTGTTGAGCAAAGTATTGTGCCTCTGAGTCACCCCAGAGCATATCTTTCCCATTGTCTTGCTGCTGGGAATGACACAAAGTGTGAACCTTGAGTAAGCCAGTGTGTCACTTTGCCTATTCTGTGTCCCATTCTCCCTCCAGTGAGGGTCTTGGGGAGGCGATATTGCAGCACAGGGCAGGGATATTGCTTCCACATTCACTGCCAGCACTAAGAACATTACAGCTAGTCCTTGGATCTCATTCTTACAAACTGATTCCCAGAACAAGTTCTATTTTCATCTCAATTTACTTCCAAAGCAGAACTTGAGACAAAGCTTAGAGCATAAGTTTGTTTGGGAAGTGGTTCCTCGAACATCTGAAGAGCAGCAGGGGAAGTAAGATGTGGAGATAAAGAAGATGATTGGGGATGTGTGATTAAATAAGGTACCATTTAATGCATTTGGATGTGTGCGAACTTTGGAAGATATTGGGAACTACCTCAGAGTTGTCCTGGCCAAGAACAACTTGGAATTTATTAACTGAGTCCACTATTCACTGGACATCTTAATCTCCCAGCACTTTTGGTCTGCATTGTGTCCTTCACCCCCAGGATCTCTGAACACCCCCCAGTGCTGTATTAGGTATAAGGTGTTGGAACATACAGGGGCATTATATATTGAGGGGATGGGAGCCAGATACTGTCATACTCTGCCCCCCTGGGCCAATATATCAGTGGTCTGAAAGCCAGGTCTGTCAAGACTATAGCCATCTACAAAAGCAAGATCCCTAGATGATTGAGAGAGAAAGAGAGAGAGAGAGAGAGAGACAGAGACAGAGAGACAGAGACAGAGAGACAGAGACAGAGACAGAGACAGAGACAGAGAGACAGAGAGAGAGAATATCCTGTCTTACTCAAGAGCACAATTCCATGTCCACTAATATGAACACATTTCTTACCCAAGAGCACAACTCCAGGTCTTTGCATATGAAGATATTTCAGTTAGAATCTACTAATAGAGAGTGAGAAAGTCATACTCTGTGTCCTACTGCCACCCTCAATGGACCCTTCAATTTTAAGCATGCTATATGTGTACCTCTTGTCACCTTTGTTGGTATTGATGGTGTGAATTTTATTTGCCATGTAATGCTGTTGAATCTTTGAACTGAGCAAGAGCCACCCCACAGAAATCAAGGTTTTAGGATAAATAAAATGTTAAGCCTCCCTTCTCCCCAAGGGTGTACATTTTGTGTTTTATTTGTCCCACTGGCCACTCGTTGTCTGAGACTTTTTTCTTATGAGGTGTTTTGGGTTGTCTTAGGATGAGTTTAGTTTCTGAGTTGGTCCTGTCACAGACTGTGACATTGTCCTGCTATGGAACTCTGTGTGACAGAGTGAGTTCACTATCCCAAATCTCCAGTCTCATCCAGCTCAGATCTGCCTATGGAAGCCATCAGAGGGATAGCCAAGGGCTCTCCCATGTCCATATCGTGTCTTGCTTCTGAACTACTTGGCTCTTTATCTGTAACTGTAGCAGCAGTACCCCCTATCCTTGTCTCTATTCAATGAAGTCACCTTGGCTACCAGGCCAGTCTCTAAGAATCAGTGATCAACTTCTTTAGAATTTGATTCCCTCTGTGAGACATACACAGAAGGTTAGAGAAACAATTTTCTGGCAGATAACTGATCCAGTGACCTCTAGACCTGGAATGATCACATTCTTTATTTGTTTTGGTCAACAGTCTTATTTCTGCTTCTCCAGTCTAGCTAAATTCTACTGTTTTATTGAAACAGTGGAAAATCATACATTCCTTTATATAAACTTAAAAATATGTGCTGTCTTATTTCTAGAGGAAAAGTAGGTGCATGAGTTTACCAACTTCATTTTTATTGGCAACATGGCAGGGTTCATAGAAGCTCACCTGATTGTCCTGGAAGTAGTGTTCCTTACCATAATCAGGTTCTGCCTCCCCCTTTTGTTCTATATCTATGGTCCAGATACTTACAAAATCACTTCTGATGTTTTGAAGGAGTTTGAGGAGAGATCAGTCTACTGGGACTTTCACCAATTGCCATCTGTGTGCCTCAACAGAAAATTTCCTCCAAGTGTCCTCCCTGATTCTCCCAAGTGAAGTGAACAGATGTACTCAGGCATAAAGATGCTCTCTACTGTTTCAACTTATTTAATTTTGGCTTCTACAGTGTTCGGTTTCTTTATAATATCTTCCTCTAACCATCTCAAGGAACCCCACACAGGACATTGTCTGAAGCTCAAGGGAGACCTCCATGTTTTGTTCAGCCTTTGGCTGACCCTAGTGAATTTTAGGTCAACTTTTCTAAGGAATCTGTGAATTGGCAGGTGCTTCCTTGAATAACTTCTTGCAGAAAGAAAAAGAACTATGTATTTCATTTCTCATGACAGACATTTCCTGAAGTTGGATTTGGAAGCTTATGTGGCACCTGACAAGACTCCAGATGACATGTAGAAAAAAGAAAGAGATTCTATGCACAGAGACCTAAGAGAGATTAGAATTCCTATGTGGGAAAGTGAGTCTAATGACAGCTTCTTGTCAGAGGAGGCTGCTTCCCATGGTGTGAACAATGTTTGCCCAACAGAGACATTGTCTGGAAGTTTCTAGGCAGGGGTTATTTATTTTTAGGGAACCGGGTAATCTAGTTTTCATTGGATGTCCTCCAGAGCATTGTGTGTTGGTTTCACAGCAGACTAGATAAGAAGTGTCTTTGGATCAAGAGCCTGGAGACCATGAAGAGTTTGTCTCTGCCAAAGAGCCACGTTCTCATCTTGATGTAGAGACCTGTTCCCATTGACAGTGACTATGTGGACAGGATCTGCAGAGCTTCCACTAGGCTGTACACAGTATCAGAAAGCTCCATACTGTGAATATTTCGACCAAGGAACTAATAAAAAGGTTCTCCAACCTACAGATTCCATTATCAAAGGACATGATCATAGAAATGAAAGTCATGGAGTTATCTAGGGTTGGTTAATTGAAGGCAGGAGACTTTTTTTTCAGGGAAGCACAATTTGTCACTCTTGGGAAGCTTATCAACAAACAAGTGTCACTTAGAGATGGTTTTCAGTTATCTGTGCTTCTCAGGCTAGAAAATATCCAGATTGTCTACTTGGTCTTGAAGGTTATAATCAGAGCTAAAGTGATCGTCTGCCATGAAACATTTAATTGACACCCCAAACAGGCATTTTCTGATTAAACCCTGACCATCAAGGTCTCTCATAAATCTGATTTTATGATTCCCATCATTCATTCAGTTAACTGATTCCCTTCGTGCTTGGGATGCAAGTTCTGTACTTCCCATGTTTCACTTTGTGCATGTTAACTTACAGTCATCTTCAAATATGGAGACATTTGGGCCAACTTAAGTATTCTTCAGCCTCCTCTTCTTTTAAGTTAGCCAATTATGCATCTCTTAGACCACTTTCAGCTTGTCCACAGTTCCATGTCCTTGTCTATGTCAACTTTTCTATTATTCTTAACATTTTCTATTGTCTTGCCCTCAATTTTGCTAATATTTTCCTCTGTAGTATCTACCTTGCTGTTAATGTCAGTCACTGTAGGGTTCATCCTAGACATTAATGTTTCCTCCCTAAAAGTTTGAATTGGATCCTTTCTAGAATGCCAGTCTCAGCTTACTGAACCTATGTGGCATGGGGTAATGGAACATGTAAAAACTCTATTCATTCAGAACATTTCAAAATATACAATATATTATAACAACTAATTTCATGTCCTCTGCATCTGTCAGTCTTGGTTCTGAGCAATTTTTATTCCTTCACCATGTGTATGTAAAAGGCTGATTCCTGCATATTCTCAGGCTGAGTGGGAAAAGAGGTAAGGTAGTTCCTTCATTATACCTATCTCACATATAAATCCAAGCTAAGTCTAAAGGAGGAAAGATGCTTTCTTCTCTTCTTCAGTGGTCCCAAATTTTAACTGTATACCCATATACAGTTTAAATGCATCTTTAAAATTTCAAATATTAAAATATCTGAGTCTGACCATCACAACTGTATTTCCTGATTTTGCAACTATTGGTCTGGTTTGATTTCTAATCTGCTCCTTGCCCTCCTCTTGTATATCATAATAACTTCACTTTTGAATCTGTTTCCCAGGCACAATATCAGCTTTCTTCCAAAAAGGCCTGGGCATGGGAAAGAGTACTGGGAGATACAGGATAGGAAAAAAAAAAAGCTAATGCATACTCTCTCTTCTGCAGAGCCTTCAAGATCATTTTTGAGAATTGTGCTTTGTGGCTCCAGCTCATAAACAGGATGGGTCTGGTGTCCATTTCCAATGACGAGTGCCCTGTCTAACTGCCTCTGGACCATGTACAATGGTAGCAATGGCATGCCTCAGGCTGTTTTCATAATGAGACTGTGTGATGTTCTGACTCTGGGCAGTGTGGGTCACCCAAGGTCTCTAGTGCTGCGGTAGCTGTCTCTGGTGCTGAATCAGTACAGCCAGTATCTTTCCCATGTTTCACTCAGGATGAATCTTGTTGCTTTCAGTAGCCATTGTTGCCACTGTTAGAAGTCCGGACCTCATTAAGGATAAATATTGCATGGAGACTCTCCTAGTTTTTCTTCCTTGAGCTTCCTAAATAATTTTAAAACAGCCTGAGTAGGGCTTGAAATACTGCAATTTGGCACTTCACCTAATCCCTGCTGGAATAAAATATGGAATAATTTCTGCAAAAAAGTCTGACAGCATCTTCTCAGTGAATTGTACTGAAACCAAGAGCCAAATGGACTGTCCCAGGGCAATGGCCTCTTCTGCCTCTACTGGAGAGGTTGACATAGGTTGACCTATTATTACAAACAACTGCTAACTATAAGGCCATGGAAAATTTCTACTGACTGCATAGTGATGGGATAAATCTGAAGATTTGTGCATATAAACTTGCAGGTAGGTAGACATGAAGGCAAAAATTTTAAATACAAAAATGTGTAATCCCTGATCTTACAAGGTGTGGTTCTCCCTGGGAAAAAATTCCCTATGAAGTCCCTTTTAGTTTTATAAAAATAGCAGGGTTTTTTCATATTAATCGAGTTCTGTGAAGGAAAACCTGTTCACATGTTTCCCATTTGAGGACCATGGGTAGATGGAACTCCCAAAATTTCTTGGACTTTGG
Organism: Chinchilla lanigera; assembly: GCF_000276665.1. NCBI lineage: Eukaryota > Metazoa > Chordata > Mammalia > Rodentia > Chinchillidae > Chinchilla > Chinchilla lanigera. The sequence continues at coordinate 13,009,110 of NW_004955461.1, forward strand.
AAATCACTGTCCTCATCCTGTAGTATGGGCTTCTCACTGGCTGTGTATCTTCTAAGAGGAAATATGAGAGGATTTACAGAAAAATAGGTGTGTGTGTGTGTGTGTGTGTGTGATCATACACAATATGATCATTCTGAATTCAAAGACACTGGAATTTGGGTGCAATAGATGAAAGAACTCCTGCTCGTAATGAATGGGTTATATTTCTCAGAATCGGTTGGCTCTCCAAGATTGTTTGCCCAAACCACGTACTTCAAAAACTGAAAGGTGGAAAACTGGAAATGGCTCTGTTTTGTAGGGTGGTTCAAAACACTCTGAATGTTAACACTCAGATGCCACTGGTTCGATTGTGTTATCAGACGTGAACCACAGATATAGTATTTGAGGTCCTAAGAGGTGGAAGAAAAAGAAAGAAAGACTGCATCATCTTGGTTTTTTTCTCCAGGAAAATTAACTGAATTGTGTTAGGGAATGGGTGCATCTGAGAGGGTTCTTGTCAACCTTCTGAGACCAAATAGAAGATCGATTAACTGAGATGAAATTGAGCTTTTCTGTCTGTATTTATTCAACCTACAAAGATCCAAAAGATTTCTTGGAATGCTAACAAAGTCATGCATTTATTAAAAGGCAATCAGCCTTGCAGTGTGAGGGACAAAACAACAAAAATGTGAGTTTCTTTTGTCCAGTAGGGTCTGTTTAGATTTGAGTATTTAGCACTGGTATTTCTTCTATATAAGAGACTTAGATAAGATCATTTCTTATCATCTGAAACTGACCTAAGCCTCACTAGGAAAATAACTTGTGAGTTTATCATCTCATAGCTTTTGTGGTTGACGTTGCTTATAATACAGAAAGAACTGGTCAGCTTCACTGTAGGACAACTCCCAATTGGAATTTTGATAGGATTTACATTGACTTTCCAGATTGCCTTCAGGAATAGAGACATTTGGTCAAAATCCTAAAGATTCCAAGAGATATTCAAGTTTTGGCCAGGGAAATACTGAAATCATGATTTAAACCAATGTTTCATTCTTCTGACAATATAACTGAATATTATACATGATAATATAACTGAAGCCCAAAATGGAGGTATCTTGTTGATCAATTGTGACCCTTGGGCTTGCCTGAGCTGAATCAATACTAAGGATAAAGCCAATGCCTGTGGAAAACACAATGCAGTGTTAGAGACCTCTGTCACGTACTGGCTGTGTTGCTGTGATAGTTAACTGATTGTGTCGACTTGAATAAAAATCAGCCTACTAAATTGGATCAGCATAGTTTTGGGTGTGGCTAAAGGGATTTACTGAAGACAGAGGACCCATATTAGGGAGTCTTGTTGCCTGAATGGAATAAAAGAAACAAAGAAGGAAGGCTCATTTCTCTTTATTTGGAGGAGCTCCAGTCCTCACCTTCCCCTTGGACATCACAGACCCTCCAGCCTCCAGCATACACCCAACTTTCTGGCACGGACCCTTTGGCCTCCTGATATGGACTCACATGGGACACTACAATGGGATCTAAGCCATTGCTTTGATCCTTTGGATCTCCAGTGCACAGATAGCCCTTTTGCACTCTTCCACACCTGACTCTGCAGGCAGCCACTATAAGCCAATCTTATAAATTCTTATATATTTACACATTTTGCATTAAATCACTTTCTCTAATAAGCACTGATTGATACAGCTGCCTTGAGTAAAATTTATAATCATTCTAAATCTGACACATGACCTGTAAAAATGGGCCAATAGATTTAGGATATTGTGACTACTAAACAATATGATCCAGGTGACATGTTTGCATTAATATCAAGCATCAGATAAGCATTCAATACATGAAAGCTATTTTGGTATCAGTGCAATTCTTATACCACTTCATGGTCATGCTGTCAATGTTTGGCCAAAGACTTGCATTACTGAACATGGGAATCAATTTCCTCACAAGAATGTAAAGTTTATAACCTTGCTAAATAAATCTTCCCCATCTTTAAATTGGAATTTGCATGAGTGGGTAGAAGGCATTACAGAAAATCTAACTGGGTCACAGGCTATGCACCACATAATCTAGATACTCAACTTTATTTACTAAACTCTGAGCTAAAGCTGTATCACACTAGTAGATATGAACATCAGGCTTGTCAAGGGAGGCTCCTGAGATTTGGAGGAAAAGTATAGCATGCCTCTTAGTACCCTATTCTAGACCTAAAATCTGAAACGAAGTCTCTAACATCTTGTTTGATTTTTTTCTACTGTCTCACAATAGGTACAAAAATTATCATGCTAAATCACCATATTTGGTGTCTTACAGTGCAGAATTTAAAAGAAGTAGGCTGGGTTAAGTCTGTATACCCGAGTACTTCAAACCAATTTATCATGGTCATTCATGATTTCACTAAGCAATATTTGAATCTCATCAATGAGCGAAGGACTGAGGAAATAAAAATGATCTCTAGAGTTTCATATAAAGAGAAAAATGTGTGATTAATGATCACAACATAGTCTAAAAAATTCTACATTGGAGGGACATATAAGGGGACTGGAACTTCACTAGGGAAGGTTTCTCAGGGAGGTGATGCTTGAATTGTGATTGGAAAACTGATCTTTCTAATCAATGAGATGCTCTAATGAGGGAATTCCACTGTGGTGGTAGGTTGTGCTTCAGCTTTGTGCAAAGGTGCAGAGGAATAGGGAGAAAGGCATCTGGTTGGAGGATGATGGCCAGTAGCCTGTTTGCAGCAGCTCTGATGTGACTCTTTTGTGCTCCAGTTGGCAAACTAAAGCTGGTATCCAAGGTAATTCTCAGAACCAGTTACAATTTTCCAATTATATTGTCCATAGAGAACAAGTGTCATTGTGACATTTTGTCCTTACCTAGGACCTAATGGCTATAATTCTACTGGATCGGAAATAAAATACTGGGAAGAAGCCAGGCATTCATATGTGTTCATTAACTTTAAAATGGTCTTAGGAGGTAGAAGTGATCCTGAAACCAAGAATGAAGCACAGCAAATGTTTGCAATAGGCAGAAGATCGTTTGTTCCAGTTTATGATTAAGTATTTGAGCCATGACAAGATGTCCAACCTAACTCTTTTGGAGAAAGTTGGGCCACAATAAAACTTCTATATAGTTTTATAATCTTCTGGAATTACATTATACAATATTTGTCTGTTAATGTGCTTGTCCTTTCAACTAAGTTGCAGTTTCCTAATGGGAACAGTAGCCTTTAGTATAGGTTAGCTGAATTTAAACCCTTACCCTGCCTCCACCATGCTTTCCCAGACTACTGAAGATGTTGGCATCTCCTCTGAGCTTCTGACACAGAGATTATTGAGGTTACACAGCAGCATCAGGAAGGAAAGACACTTCCAGAGTTAAACTCCACAATCCAGGAAGTTCACTCTCTCCTAATGAAACTGAGGAGGGGAAAGAATAAAATATAATAGTGATTGCAGACATCAAGTGTGTATTTTATTCTGGGTCTAACAAGTGAATACTAAAAGTGGACCCATGATACCATTCCCATACTCCTCTATACAGAAAATAAATGGTGGGGAAGGAAAGGAACACCATCTCATTCCTTTCTATCATTATAAACTCTTTTAGACATTTTAAAACATGTATCTGTTAGATCTAATTAAATCCTGCCAAATCTGTAACACCAATATCATTATTCCCATCTTACATATAAGGATACTAAGGATCAGGCTGCTTCACTGTGTGACGCATACATAAAAACATCAAATTGATTTCAGATGGCTTTAGTTCTAAACCTGATGCCCTTTCCTGAAGTCTTTTGGTTCAGGGGAAAATGCCTTGAATTTATTTGTCTGATAGTCTAGTCAAATACAAGAATTGCCTGAAGATCAATTTTAATTAAGAAAACCAGCTTTGTTCCAAGGGGGAAATTCAGTGCAGCTGCAGGTGTGTGGATTGGGAAAATGCCTAATTAAATACCCACCTCAGCCATGTAAGAGCTATGTAAAATGATATAAGTTACCTTATCTCTTAAGCTTCTGTCCTCTTATCTGTGATGGAGGAAGGGGAGCTAAGGTGCCATTAATGGTTTTAAGGATGCTATAAAAAAACTCTTGAAAATTTAACCTGACTCTAATTATAGAAACCTGATCTAATATTCCAAATTACAATCCCTGCAATAAGAGATGAAAATAAGTAGGTAAACAAAACCCAGAGCCCTGATCATAGACTTTGCCAATAAATATTTGAGCTTTTTAATAATTAAAATTATTGCACATGAATAAATTGAGGCTCAAAGAGTTTGGCTCTGATGTAAATTGATCTCTTACTATCCACCAACCACTGGGCCAGATGCCACTCCTACAATATCTGCAGTGCTCACAATAAGGATGAGCAGACAGTGGGAGCCTGCAATGTGAAACAAGGCCACGGAGTTCCTGTAGCTTGCAAGTAGTGCAGCTTGGATTAGAACCAGATGGGGATTTCCTCCATAACAGGAACAACTGAATTACAAAGTAACAGTAATGATGCTCTCGTTTCCTTGTCCCTGTGCAGAATGAGTGCTGAGCATACCATGTGGGAAGGCTTTGCATGAGCAGGTTTCTTTTAAACATAAGGAGACACTGTGTGCCGGATCATGTGGCCAGCCTTTCTTCATTACATTCAGCCAGCTGATGAAGCCACCATAGCTCCCTTACCTATAATAAAGTGATTCAATTTGGGAACAGAATGAAAGATGCAGGCTTCCTCTGTCCCAGAATCTTAATGCAGACTGCAGCACAGAGCTCCCATTAAGGGGTGGTTCACATTTCCATCTTTCTGGGTTTGCCAAATACAAGATCAGAATCTTTCATTTCGAGAAGTAGCTGATGCCAGCTTCACAATTCAGCCCACTTGGTATTTAAGGAGCTTCTGCTTTGTAAAATGCTGTAAGCAAGGCACAGCAGAATGCTCAGAAGTGGATCATAACAATATGTGACAGTGTTTTGTGGGTCATTCTCTGTGTTGCAATTATCAATGCTGAAGTAACAAATGGAAGATAATAAAATCTTAAACATATTGTATTTAAAGACATTTGCATGTGGGAATAACTGGCTCTTGAACATAGAATTTGTAAGTCTCAGCCTCAGGTAAATTCTGTTGTCCTTGCTCCTCTTTGGAGCTCACACACAAATTATGTGGCTGCCTAATCCCATCTGGGAATTTGTTTTCACAAATGGATTCGGGTCAACAATACATGACCTATATAGAATTCCTACCATATGAAAGGAACCAAGGGTTTGTAGATAAATATATAATGTCCCTGTCCTAAAGAATCTTAGTTATATGTCTAATGATAGGTGGGTCCATGTTTACCTCAAGGTTTTAGGGGTAGGTTGGTACCGTTGTTTTTGGAAACAAATTTCCAGTAAGAATAGAATTCCTTCAAATGTTTGTATATGGAATAGTATACATGTGTTGGTTTTATTATGAAGTGAAGTTCAGATTTTCTTAGAGTTCAGGACACTTCACCATAGTCCAGATAATGGCCACACAGGTAACATATAAATTTATGTCTTAGTTCTAGGTGATCTTGAGACTATGAGACATTTTATTGATTATTGGACCGCATGCATTTCTGAGTCAATCTCACATTGTATTCATACCTATGTTCTCCTTATTCCAGCAATTAACACTATTCTAAATATATTTCTAACCAATCTTGGACACAATAATCAATAATAGTATTTCAGCAATTATGACCAATGTAAGATACCAAACACAGCTTCTCAGTAACATAATTCTAGATGAGACATCAGAATGAAAGGACACGAGATCATGTCTGGAAGCCACACTCACACTTAAACCAAGGAGAGACTTTGGGGACTTTCACATCTTAATGAGATCACAATGTGTTTTTGTGTGAATTACACAAATATATCTCCTCTGTAGGGATTTATCTGTAAATTCTGACCATGGCAGTGGATGGGTTAGAAAAATTCCTACCACTGAGTTGGGAGGGATCAGGGAAACTCATCCTGACCAAATATTTTAAAAGAGATGTGACCAAACTATGCAAACACACTCCACAGCTTTGCTTCACTGGGGCTGTTAAGTAAGAGATCGATCCACACAGCTGTCCAGGGGTGACTTTTCCCCTTCAGTCCTATTTGTGTCACAGATGAGTCTTAGGCACTGATATCCTAGCCGTTTATTCTGACAGCACTCCTGTAAAATACAAACTGGGAGCAGGCTGGTGGCGTGGGAAGGTGCCTCAGGAATCAAATGGCTACCTAACCAGGAGAATCTCCTTTCAGAGATTATTCTTCAAATTCAGCAGGTTCTTTTCCATTACTGTTGTATTTGATCTGTGCAATTCTCAGGTGCTCCTTTTATAAAGAGAGCCCAAGTTATTCTTATAAAGGTAAGTTTTGTCTTAAGGTTTGTGATTTTCATCCATGCTGATGGAGCCTTGTCTCCTGGACACCCCTGGACCAGGCTCATCAAACTCCTAAGTGTCACACAGCCCTGACTTTTGTGAGATGTTTGCTTAGTCTGATGACTATCAATCTTGTAGCCACAGTATGTCTCTTATAAAATACCACACTGGATGTAGCTAATGTTACCATATTTGGACAAAAGAGTTGTTGTAGATATAGTTAAAAATCTTAAAATATCATATTGAGTTAGACAGGTAGTCTGGGCCTCAAAAATTGTTATAAATGTTCTGAAAACACTAGCAAAGACCCAGAGCCATGAGAATCTGAAGAGACAAGGGAAAGATTACCCCTCCAGCCTTCAGAAGGATACAGAGCTGCCTGCCTACACTCTGATTTCAAAGTTCTGACTGCTTTCTGCATGAAATCAAGTTTATTGTCATTCTTTAGGGCAGGCACTTGGAACTAATAGAGTTATAAGGTACCTGTACTGTATGGGAGGCAAAATACTGGCAATTGAATGGGGGTTTAGATTGATTTAAACTGTACATTGTAAACGCTAGGTCAAACAGGAAAACAGTTTTATAGCAGTATAATTATTATAATAAGAAAAAAGAAAATGTTTGTTTAAAACTATAGAAGACAAAAAAAGCACCATGGAAATAGATATGAAACAGTTACAGACACGGTAGGCATTTGGTATGGACTGAATTACATTCCCCTAAAATTCACATGTTGCAGTGGGGCTGTAATCAGAAATGGAACCTATAGATAATGAAAGTTAAACAAGCTCATAAAGATGAGCCCATAAAGTACAGGATTAGTGTCCTTATAAGGAGAAATACCAGAAAGCTGGATCATGCTTCCACTGTCCTGTGAGTATGATGAAAGAGGGTGGGAGTCTGCTAGCTAAGAGGAAAATCCTCACCGAGAACTAAACCAGCTGGCACCTGGATCTTACAATTCTAAGCCTGCAGAATTGTGGAGAAATAAAATTTATGGTTTAAGCTACCAGTCTATGAGATTTTATTATTGCAGCCTGAGAAAACTAAGACCTTAACCCAAATAGATCAATCACTTTAAATATAAGTGGTCTAAGTACACCAATTAAAAGACAGAAATTGGCCAGGGATATAGCTCAGTGGCACAATGCCTGCCTGGTAAGTGCAAGGTCCTGAGTTCAATTCCCAGTACCAAAAATAATTTTAAAAAATAAAAGACAGAAATTTTAAGAATGGATAAAATAAAGAACTGTAGATTATTTATAAGAAACAAACACTTTAAATATAAATATACCTCTAGCAGATTAAAAGAAATAAATCATGCTAACACTAATCAAATGAAAGCCAAAATGCCCACTGACAGATGAATGAATAAGAAAACTGTGCTATACACAATGGAATATTACTTCGGTATAAAGAATGAATTTGAGACATTTGGAGAAAAATGAGTGTAGCTGTAAGATATAATGTTGAGTAAAATAAATCAGATGCACAAGCTTAAACCCTATATGGAGTCTCTCATTTTAGTAAGGCAAAGTACAAACAAACAGCAAAATTAAGTACAGATAGAAGGAAACAGGCAATAGATCTCTTGCAAATGAAGGGATCCAGGAGACTGAGGGTGGAGGGAGGGGGGGAAGGGCAGGGGAAGTAAACATTTAAACCATGCCATACACAAGTACCATATATCCACACTGAATGTAAACATTATATGTCGGCACCTAGGATTAGTGACAAGAAAAATGACAATGGAGAAAGGGAATTTAGAAGCAGAGGGAGAGGTGTGGGTGGGACAGGGAAGGTAATTAAAAAAGAAGCAAGCTGTGTTATATATGTGCACTTATTTCCCAAGAGGAATGTAAATGTCATGTGCTGCAAATATGTACTGATAAGATAAAATTAAACATTAAAAGAGAAGGCCAGGAAAGCTACATTACTTTCAGGAAGGCCAATTTCAGAACGAGCAAAATTAGTGGATGTAAACAGACATTGCATAGCAGTAAATAAGTCAAGTTTTCCAGACAACATGAAATCTGAAATGTATTCATCTAAAAAGAGAGTTTTAAAATACAGGAGAAATAAATTAGGTAGAAAATCAATGAGGATAAAATTGACGTGAACAGAAGGAAAAAACAGGAGTGTAGAAATTGATTCAGAAAATCACTTCACAAAATTCAACATCTATTGGTGATAATTTTTTCCAGTAAACAAAGGACAGAAGGGCTTCTTCAATTTCAAAAAGAATACCTACAGAAGCCCTGTAACCAACACTGCAATTAGAGATAAAAAGAAAAATGAACCCTTTCTCCCTAATATTCAGGATCAAAGCAGAATGTCTTCTCATCACTTTGATTCAGCATTGTGTTAGAAAGTCCTTGTTCAAATAATAGGACAAGAAGAGGTTATTTAGAAAGTACAGATGGGATGTGCTCGCTTCAGCAGCACATACACTAAGAAGTACAGATGGGAAAAGAAGATAATGTGTTTCTACTCACAAGTAACATGATCATCCACCTAGGAAGTGCCAAAGAATCAACAAATACTTCTCATAACTGGAAGTTGAGTATATTAAGTATATTAGTCATGATTCTGAGAAATTCAAGGCTGTGTATCTGGTAGATTAGGAGGCTGGAGACCCAGGGGAGACTAGATGCTGCTGCAATTCAAGTCCAAAATCCCTCAGGCTTAGACTCAGAGAAGTGCTGAAGTAGTAGTTTGGGTCTGAAGGTTGTTTACTGGCCAGTTTCTTATTTGCTCAGGTTGCCAGCCAAGGTAATAGTCTTTTCTTCTACTTAGATCTTCAAATTATTGGAAGAGGAACCACATTAGGAGAGTAATCTATTTGACTCAAATTCTAGTAATTTAAATGTTAATCTCATCCTAAAACATTTAGAATACAATAATGTTTAACCACATGTTGGGGAACTATAGTCCAGTTAAGATGACACATAAGGGAAAGAAGCCATCATAACAAGGTTAATAACTTTTATAATTTTTGCCTATACAGTAGCAATTAGCAATTTTGGAACTTGAAATTGAAAACTAATTGTAATACCATCCACCAAAATGGAATACTTAAGTATAACTCTAACAAAATATGTACATTATCTATATGCAAAAAACACAACTTTCTGACAAGGTAACAAGGATTTGAATTAATTGGAAATATTCCATGATTATCCACTGGACAACTTTTTTGTTTCAGTTCTGGGATTGAGGTGGACTGCCAGAGTTTGCCTTGAGCTATATAACCAGCCTATCTTTTTTTTACACTTTTCAATTTTGAGACAAGACCTGACTAATTCACTAAGTGTCTAAGCTGGGCTAAAACTTGCAATCCCCCTGCTTCAGCTGCCCAGAGCACTGGGATGACACATGTGCTACTACACTTGCTAAAACTCAATATTTTTAAGATATCAGTTTTTCTCTCTGGCAGCTGGAAAGTGTTTTGGTTACTTTTCTCTCGTTGCTGGAACAAAATACTTGACGCCCAAAATTAAGGAAGGAAAGGTTTATTTTGCTTACAGTTTGTGGAGGTTTCAGTCCATACTTGGCAGGTTATAACGCAGAGTGGCACATGGCAGAGGGCTACATCTCATCGCGGCAGAACACAGCAAAGCAGCAAGCACAAAAGCCAGGAATGGCCGCAAGCAGCCTCTTGCTCTCCCTTACATATGCAAACTATCCCCGCCCCCCCACCCGCACAGGTGCAGCTCTCACACCCATAATCAATCAAACTCTAAAAGCCTGCCCCATGATCACATGAGGCTTTGAGGGGACACACAGACACAAACCATAACAGAAAGCTGGACTCTTCCTTGTCTCTTCAGGTTTCCACGGCTCTAGATATCCTTTGGCTTTGGGATGCATGGATTAAATAATTAATGCTTATAAAAATGCTCTTACTAAACAAAATGGTCTATAGATTTAATGCTATTCCTATCTTCTAAAATCACAAGCAGCAGGGCGTGGTGGCACATGCCTGCAATCCCAGCAGTTGGAGGTTGAGGCAGGAGAATTATTGTGAGTTTGAGACCAGCCTGGGCTACAAAGTGAGCTCAAAGCCAGCCTGAACTGTATAGTGGTATCCTGTCTCAAAAAGACAAAAAATAAATAAAATAAAATAAAATACAAGCAACAACATCAAAACTAGAAAAATAGTACTGCATCAAACTGAAAAGTTTCTTTACAACAGAGGAAAGTAACACAATGAAGCAACACTCCATGTATTAGGAAAAAGTATTGGAAAACCTTACATCTGATGAGGGGATAATGTCCAAAACAGGTAAGGAACTCAGTATATAATTATGTATAAGAAATATATAAGAAACTCAAACAGTTTGATGGTATAAACACAAATAACCCAACTTTTAAAATGGACAAAGAATTTTTTATTTTGAAGAGAGTAGTTTAAAAAAAGAACAAGAGTAGCATTGCAACATCACAGACATAAACAAAACAAAGCAAGAACATTAAAAGTGATACAGGGTTTCAAAACAAACCATGCAAAATTGATCAAAATATAAAAAAATTTAAGCATACTGTTCTTTTCAATATACCATCAGACATCAGCAGTACAGTTATTCCAGCTATTCTTCTATATACATATATATTTTTTGCCTTCATTCTTTCTTTTTTTTCTTCTTTCCTTCATCCCAGTTGTACCTTCCTTTGAGCAGTTTCTTTCCCTTTCATATCATCTATTGTAGATTTTGAGTTTTACTTAGTTTTTCAGGTTCCTACACCAGGGAGACAATATGATGTTTTCACATGTGGGTCCAATTTATTTCACTTATGAACATGGTCTCTAGTTGTGTCTATATATCTATAAAAGCCTCGAGTTTATCTTTTTTTATAGTTGAGTAATACTCCATTGTATAAAAACACCACATCTTTTTTATGCATTCCTCAGCTGGTGGGCATTTGGGTTGTTTCCAAGATTTAGCTATGACAAATTGTGCTGCTATAAACATGGGTGCACATATATCACTGCGGTATAATGTTTTTAATTCTTCTGGGAAAATACCCAGAAGGGGAATAACTGGGTTAAGGGGGACTTCTAATTCTAGTTCTCGTGAGAAATCTTCAAACTGATTTCCACAGTGGTTTCACCAATCTACACTCCGACCAACAGTGGAGTAGGGTTCATTTTTCCCCATAGCCTCTCCAACATTTGTTATTTGTTGATTTCTTGATGATAGCTATTCTTTCTGGGGTGAGATGGAATCTCGGTGTTGTTTTAATTTGCATTCCTTGAGTGACTAATGATTCTGAACATTTTTTCATATATTTATTCTCCATTAGTATTTCTTCATTTGAGAAGTGTGTATTCATCTCAGATGCCTAAAAATGGACAAAGGATTTAAATAGATATTTTAAAAAGATATACAGATGACCAATTGGTATATGAAAAAATGCTCAACCTTTCTAATCAGAAGTGCAAGTTAAACCACAATAAGCCATCATCTCACACATTTTCAAGTATTTTTTATAAAAAAGCACAATATCAAGATTGGTAACACTATGGGGAAAAGGGAACCCTTTTCACAGTACTGATGTATTATGTACTAAGAATTATGTATTACATACTTGAAAATTTCTAAGAGGTAGTAGATCTTAAGTGTCCTCACCACAAAACATAAGTATGTAAATAATGGGTATGTTTATTAGTTGAATTTAGCCATTCTCTAGTCTATACATTACTAAAACATATTGGTCATCATAAATATATACAATCTTTATTTTAAATTAATAAGTAATATTGAACATTGTGAATGCTAAGTATGTACAGAAAAAATTTTAAATAAAAAAATTTTAGAAACCCATTATGTTTAACCTGCACCAAAAGATATAAACCAACTTGAAGGGTTCTCTCTTAGTGGTTAAAGCTCGAACAATCTGAGGGCAAAAATATAGTGTTTGGCTATAACTCAAACTATAAAATATCTCAGTTCATACTGATATAAATGATTAAATAAAAAAATAAGAAAGAATAGACAAGTTTCTGATGCAGAAAAAGGCCAAATAATTCAAATGGTACTTCATCCTTACAGAGGTAGAATATAATAATAACTCCCCACTGCTTAAGCATGAGTTTCACCTGGCAAATTTCCATAGAAAGAAAGAATAACTTTACAGTGGAGGAACTGAATAGTGTTTCAAACTAGGTCACCAAGGTTAAAATCAATTGTGACAAGTAATATTGATAACATGCACCCCTCATACAATACAATGGAAATGAAATTTCATTTCTGAAGTCTTCCTCTCCAAAATCCGTAACTCTAAACGTCACAGGGAAAGCATCCAAGAAACACACACTGAAAGAGTCTTCATAATATCACACTAACAATCCCTAGAACTGTCAAGTTCATCCCAAAACAGAAACATTTGCAGAAAATGTCACAGCAAGACATGACTGAGGAGCCATGATGTAACATGATATCCTAAATGGGGCCCTGGAATGGAAAAGATCAGTGAGGGGAAAAGGGGCAAATATGAACAAAGGGTAGACTCTAGTCCACCATAACTCATCAATATCAGTCCATTAACTATAGCAAATATATCTGCTATGTTTTGGATGTGTCACCTCCAAGATTCAGATGTTGAAACTTAAGTTGCCAATGTGACCAGCGGTGTGGTCTTTGAAGGGAACTAGGCTAAGAGGATTCCTGCTTGTGGATGGGACTAAGGTTCTTATAAAATATCTGACCAAATTGTATCATCAGGAACCAGGAGAGTATAACTGGGATCCTCAGGGAACGGGGCCAGAGCAAGGTGAAAGAAAAGACTGAGTGTTGACATAGGGCACCATTTATGGCTTGGGATTTGATGTCTTGACCTGGTTTCTGGGAGGCACAGTTTTAATATCTTGCTGGGAGAGATTATGTAAGCTTCAAGGGAGAAAAAGACAGCACACATGAAATGAAGCACGGCTGCTAGAACTGTCTCAAAGTTTAAGATGTGATCCAACATCTTCCCCAATAAGGCATACTGAAATAGATCTACTGTATATGACTAGAAAACCCATGAACTGACTGCATTACTCTAGGGAGAACAAGATGCTGTTTTCAATTAAATGAGATGTCTTGGTGAGGAAGCAACTGGGATTGTTGAGAAACTCAGCAATGGCTGTCATCTCCAGGGCAAGCTGATATTAGAGATGTTGTTACAGAGCTAGGTCCCTTGGTATCAATAGGCTAATAGTGTCACAGCCCAGCAGAGACTGGAAGGATAGCAATTAACTATCAACAACAAGACTAAAACAGTCCCTGTATTAGGTAGCCCAGGAACAATGATAACCAGGGACCTTTACCCACTTCACCATTGGATCTTTCTTAACGAGCAGTAGACCATGACATTCCTCAGACAAGATAAATAATCAAGATAAATAAGCAAGCAGCAAAAATACATATGTACCACACCACACACACACACACACACACACACACACACACTCATGAGGGGGAAAGAGGGAGAATGATCAAGGTTAACAGACAGTCACAGTTCTTTGGATTTTAGAAATGAACCAGTTCAGTCTGAGGGCACATTAATAGGAAGAAATAAAATTCACCTTGAGAACATATCTATCAATGTCATAATAGCTGTAACAAGTGATCTAAATAAAATCTAAAGAAGTCACCTGTACTAGTAGAATCCTAAAGGCATTTCCTTGAACAACTGGGCACTAGAGAAAAAACATTTTCTTATTTTAGGGTTACTATACACGTATCTGAGCTGGCATAATTCTAGAAGACCCAAAACTCCACAGAAGGAATAAGGACTCATGGAGGTCAGGTGACAACTAAAGAGCTGACCTAGCTCTGGTCAATGACAGACACAGTGGTCCATCAATCTGTCTGTTCGCCATTGCCTCAGCTTCCAAATGCACAATTGAAGTGGACATGTTAATCACAGACAAAGTGGTTTTCAAACTAATTCTTTGACTGGTAGAATTGAAGCTTCTGTGGTGAAAAAGGCCCAGTGAAGCACGCAAAATTGATCTCACCTCTGGCCAGGATGGTCATAAATATGTCTCTTTGTGGAAGGGAAGAAGTGAGTGTCATGAAACATAGAGGGACGAACAGGGCCCATTGTAGCGCATAACAGCTTCTTAGACTGGGCCCTGCAGAGACCAGGTGGCCACTACATGTGAGTGTGGATGATCTCAGAGTAAAACCACAGGCTACAAGAGCTGCTTGATTCTATCATGGGTAACCGAAAGTGCCTGGGAGTTTACATCTCCCTAGACTTAGACAGACCAAGGACAAGGGATGACATGTGCTGGAGGCTGCAGAACCAGGTCACATCCTCTTGGGCCATCTTACTTCAACCATTGTGAGGATTCAGCTCCAGCCAGGTAGGACTGGTGAGCACACTGTCTCACAGAGCATCTCACCTGTATACACTGAGGTTCCCCTTAGTTTGGAAAAAAATGGGGCCAGTACACTTCCATAAACTCCCTTTGTACAAGAGAGCATTATCAGTTTCATTTAAGAGGTAAGGGAACTAAGGTGCAGGAAAGCTAGGTAACTATGATTATAAGTCACAGGGTGTCATAGCCCATTTCCCATCATTAAGACAATACAATTTACAAAAGAGGGTTATCTTGGTTCACGGTCTCAGTCCTTATTGGCTGGTTCCAAGGCAGAGCCAGCATGGTGGAAGGGCCTGGAGGAGGACAGCTATTCAACCCATGGCAGCCAGGAAGCAGAGAGAGAAGGGAGGAGCTAGAGACAAAAATTCACTTTTCCAGGACACGTCCCCAGTGAACGAACTCCAGCCAGGCTCCACTTCATATTAGCACATTCAGCAAGTGAACACATCGGTGAATGAATCCAGCAATGAGAACAGCACCTCTATGATCCGCTCACCTTCCAAACAGATGAGACATTTAGGGCATATTTACGATCTCAAACTCAACAGGGCTCGTAAGTGTGGAGGTTAGAAATTTCTTCTATGTCACTTTCTTATTCTTACCTAGTGGATGTGTTTCCCCAGAGATCACATTTAGCTGCAGAGATAATGTCATAGTACTGTGCAAACTGTGCAACCCAACATACGAATCAGTGCTTCCCCATCTTCTCCATGTGGAGAATGTTACAACCTTAGCGGTAAATTCATCCCTACCTGGCTTTTGGTCAGTCACCTGTCTGTGCATCAGCCTTTCACTTGTAAAAATGAGGTAGATCTGAATAGCTTGGCTCTAAGCTAACATTTCTATATTTTGTGACTTTTGAATTGTTTTATTTTCTTGGGAATTAACAGGAGCATTTCATACCATTCTTATACAGTAAGTCCCTGGCTTACAAATAAATTTTGTTCCAGGAGAATTCTGTAAGTCAGATTCATTTGTAAGTCCTATAAAGTGAGTCTTGCATACCTCTGACACAAATACACAATGTATATTGCTTTGTGCTTCCCAGCAGTCCCCCACATCACCACTGCTTCTCCTCTTGCTTTCAGATACTCTGGGCTCTGATTAAACACTGTACGACTGTACACTATCACATTGCACAGTAAACACACAGCAGCAGATCTGTGACAATGTCTTGCAGACACACCAGCTACTTCCACAATTTGTTTGCATCTCTAAATGTTCCCAATGCAAGGTCCATTCATATTTGTGAAAGTTGACAATTCAGATGTTAATAAAGTGGGGACTTACTGTAATGACTGCCATAGAAAATAATTCCTATCCACTCCATACTCCAACCTCTGTCCATTCTTTCTAATGTATTTATTCATTTGTCTCTTAAATATCAGAGCAACATGAAAGTAAATTGTTAAGGAGTGTGTTTAAACACAGACGCACACACATGCAAACATACACGCACATGCTCAGCAGCGGTGACAAGAAATACCATCACTTTGCCACGACTTCAAGTGAAACCTTGGCTTTAAATTTCCTGCCACCTTCCCCGGTCCATAATAAGCAGAGAGCACTAAAATACTGACACAATTTTGTAGTGATATCATGAGTATTCAGGTTTAAAGGCTATTTTCAAAGCAATACCATAAAGCAAAGTACAGCAGATACCTACAAAGAGAGAATGAATACTCCCCTGAAGGTGCAAGGGTGGGCAGAGGGACTGAAAGGGTGCAGACATGCTCTAGTCCTCATTCCTAAGCTTGGGACATATGCAACCTGTTTGCCTATAATGTATGGCCAGTCTGCTTCCAGGCATTCAGAGCAGTCCTTTCCCTTTCTTTTGTGCTGAGCTTACCCTGGGAGTGAGCCTGAGTGTGACAGTCACTTTTCTGTGATTACTGTGAGCTGCTCTAGGTGGAAGCTATGTTCCCTGGGACTCATTCCTCTCTGCTGAGCTAGATTCTTCCCATTCTCCCTCCTTTCTGTCCTCTAGGCTTCTCTGACCCCATGATGCCAAGCCTTTCCTGAAATGTTTGTCTGTAAGTCTGGGAGGAAATAATTCTCCTTGTCTTCAAACACAGGTCAGCCTCTCCCCGATTCCTATTATCATGTGGAATACAGTATTCCCCTTTCTTATTCCCTCGTGTTGCCTTGAGACCGCTTAGAAATTCCAGGATGCTTAGAAATGTCCTTGAATTTTCCTGTTTCTGTATCAATGCATGAGCACATGTGTTTCACAATGTGTAAGTTAGTTTACCTGCAGTTATTTCAGTTGAGGTTCAGAACCTCTAAGTCACTAATTCATTCGTTCATTCCTCATTAAAATGATTTGTAATATATGAGCACTGTGATGAGATACAGAGTTTCCATTATCCACCGGCAGGGTTTCAGAGTTGACGTTCTGATCAATCACCCTGAAGAAAGTTCACGTGCTGTTGGGGGGCTTAAGAGGATCCTGAAGGCTAGGAGAGCAGGGGGCAGTGGTGTGAGCTGCATTTCCTCATTTGTATCTAGGACTCAGAGTTGCTGTCCTCATTGTGTTTTTATATGGACCAAGGGGGATAAAATTATTCTGGTATGACTGTAAAATTGTTGACACGCTTAGAAGTTTATCAATAGACTGAACAATTTTTACAGATAGCATACACTTTCTCCTCATCAATAACAAACAGTTTTAAAGATAAAAAACAAAAGATTTGGAAAACAAAGATTTTAAGTTGAATTAGGGCGAGTGAAGTTCATAACAACAATTTTGCACTTAATAAGACATTATTATGCCAGCTGGCCCAATAAGAGTTCAGTCTAATAAGCAATTGAATATGAGAAATAATTATGAAAATAAAGAATAAAAACTCCACACATGAACTCCTACCACCTTGTCTAGTGAAACTCTGTATTATCTCTACTGTTTTATTGAAGAATTATTTTCTTACTTCCTATAATGGTTTGAGCAATCTTTCATTCTTACATCTGATAATCTGAGCAGTGTAGCTGAGGATAGTGATATGTAATGTAACAACCACTGTTGATTCTTATTATTTTGTCTTGAGACTCTGTATCACTTTGAAAGTGCTTGCTTTGATCTGTTCAGGTTTGTGATACTGGTATGCTGCTACTGTTCTATTTCTTTGTTTCTCATTTACTACTCTCTTTAAAATAAAATGAAAAAAGAAAAAAAAAGAAAATCTCAGTAGCCAACATTGAGCCACTGACACATAGGGAAAAATATTTCTTGGTTATAGTCAAATGTCCCTGATTTGCTATTACAGTTTTCACTTACTAACTGAACATCTTACTTCACCTCTGAGCTGAGTTTATTCTTAGATTAAAAGAGGATTATATATCTATTTTATAAGTTACTTATAAAGATGAAAGTATAACATAACTTCTTGAAACCACTGAATGAGTACCTCAGGTGTGACCAAAATTATAATGATCAGCACATAATTTGCACATGATCTACTCTCTAGGATGTTTCAAGTGGGTTGTTCATGAAGCAGGTTCTGAGATTGAGTTTACTGTGCTGAACCTTTCTTAGGAAAGGTTCTGAGGACTGATATTCCTGGGAAAGAGAGAACATGAAGGGCCAGAGGGAGAAATGAAGGCAGTATTGAGAGCAGGAAAGATTCTTAACATACTGTCTGACCTCCAGGCAGCTGAGCTCAGGTGGGATGGAAAGCACACCCTTAATGGTTGTAAGAAAATGGAATATTCTTTATACAAATTCATGGAATGGCTGTTCTGTGATTCTCATGCACCTACATCCATAGATACAACTTGGAAAATGAAGCTTAGTAGGATGAAAGGCTTCTCCAACCACTGTCACTGGCATTCACTGCCTCCTCCTTCCAGTGTTTGTTATTGCTCCTCATCATCCTCACCTTGTACCTCTGCTGCTCTTTGTGGATCACCTGGTGGACCCCTAGACTCTTCCATGAGGGATTTGACTCATCTCACTGCTCTTGTCCATGTGTCATCACAATTCAGCAAAGAAGCTCTAAGAGGTAGCCAAATAAACTGCTCCCTGCCAGCTGTCTTCCTTTCTGCTTGTTTTGTAAACCAGCACCTCCTGCTAGAGGATCAGGACTAATCCCTCTTTCTTAGATGCTACTTCTTTCCATACCTGTTGGTCAGGACAAAAGCAGCCTGAAATCCTCAGATGGAAATTGTAGTTTACAGTTCAATGGAACGTTGTTCCTGCTGGTGCAACTATCCCCCATGGGAGATCAGGACACATAATTCCACAAAGTCCAGAGTTGTGGGGTTTATAAACACAACTCTACCAAGTGGGTCATCTGGAGATAGGTGGGGCCACACTGACTTCTACCTCTTTGCCCCAAGACCAACAGGGTTTTTCCTAATGAAAACAAGGAACTGCAATGTCCTTGACTCAATGCTTCCCCTGGAGTTTGGAGCCTGGGGCCAGATTCACCTAGAGTCTTGCTTCTCAGCCAAGGTTTCAGCTGTGGCATTAATGTACTACTTCATCATTTATCAGGCAGGCAGCACCTGGTACCAAGGAACATCATGTGACTTGTATATTTTATGATCACCAGTTCTCATTACATAAAATGGGTACCCTGGTCTAGCAAATATCATGATTATCTCAGGAGAGTGGATCAAATTTTCAGTAAGGCCTTGAATAGGGATTCTGGCTAAAACCTACAGGAAAGGCAGACCCATTCAAGGAATATATATCTGTTCCCATCAGAATGAACCACTGGTCCATCCATGGTGGGAGGAGCCCATTGTACCCAGCTTATCTCCAAGTTGGTGTCCTGGCATAATGGTATCATCTCAAGGGCTCAGCTTTGGTCCCTGTTCCCAGAAGTCAGAGATTCAAAATAGTTAAAATAATCTTAGTAATGGGAGCTGAGGTTGGAACACCCATTTATGGAAACACATAAATTTTATCTCTGTCACCATAGTCGTTTGTTCATGTGTTTCTCAGGTTAGCAATAAGAGGATCAGTAACAGAGGTTAGCTCATGTCAACCGGCCAAATTGCTTGCCTCATCTATAATGTATAATCTCTGCTTGAGATTAATAATCACAGATATCTTCATAGTTCTTGCTACTTACACACAATCTCCCCCTGCTTCAAAATTCCTTACTTTTAATCTTCCAGTTCTTCTCCTTCTGTACCTATGAGCAGCTGGTCAGATTAGTTGCTAGTTGACATAAATCTTGATCTGTTCTAATATCAAACTACTTGTCTCTTTGTACATGTTACAATATGCACCATGTAAGCTTTGTCAATCTGGAGGATTTCTTTCATCCCAGGTAAAGCAGAAGATAAAGATAAAAGGAAGGACTAAGGAGAGGACAAGGGAAAGAACACTTTCTGTAGTTAAACAACTCTGCAGGATACTTTAATAGTGGCTCCTGTCTCTACATACTTATGCAAACAATAGACCGCATTGTACTGCAATGATGTGCATTGCCTGATAATGCTGTCTGTGTACACCCAACAATGGTGACCTATGTGCCTCTTTGAGGGATAACATAGGAGAGACTAAGGCTGTGTGGAGCCAAAGGATATTGGAGAAATTTCTGTCCCTTCTTCTCTATTATGCTATGAATTCATACATGTTCTAAAAATAAGTTCTATTAATCTATAGAATTCTTTAAAGATGAAAAAGAGCCATTTATCTGATGCTCCAACCACCATGAACTTTGTCTCTCAAATATATCTCAAACTCTTTGCATTTCCTATTTGAACTGCCTTGAATTCTTGTTCTGTTCTTTGTTCTAGTAGATAATTTTAATCCATCAGAGCAAACTTCAGAGCTATTTTTCCTGAAAAATGTCTCCCTCTGTCTATGCACTGCTACTTTCCAGAAAACTACAATCTCTGTTTTGTTTAAAGAACATATGACATTATTTACAGCCCATTTTTCCTGTACAAAGGCAATGACGATATCTTTGTTGTCACTATCGTACTGCCCAGTACTGAACACAGTGTCCCTCACATAATGTACGCACACACACACTTGTATTAGGGCTCTCCAGAGCAATAGAACCACTAGAAAAAGTAAAGATACATTTTATGTAATAATTTCAAGGCTTTCGCTAATGTAGTTATGAAGGTCAAGAAGCCCCATGTAAAGTGGAGATTCAGCAAAGCGAGTCATGTCGTTGAAAGGTCTGGAGAGTCAATGGTCTGAGTTCCAGCCCAAGTCCAAAGCCATGGAAAGCAGAACCAACTGAGGGTAGGAGACTACAAAGGTCTCAGGTTGTCAGGCAGAGAGAGGGGAAACTCGGTCTTGTTCCATCTTTTGTCCTATTGGAAAAGACTGGATGTTTACCACTCACATTGAGAAGGGCTGGTCACTTCACTCAGTCTACCAAATCAAATACTAACCTATTTCAGGCACTGCCCCACATATGTACCCAGAAATGTCAAATCCAGTATCTGGACATCTGTTAGTTTAATGAGTGAGTGAGCCCTCTGCGTGTGTGCACGTGTGTCACACATGTGAGATCATTGGATGCCTATGCAAGTCAGAGTTATATGTTTGCTTTCTTATGCTTTCTGTCACCTGTGAACCTCAGCTAATGGAATCGATGGCATTTAATAATCTTTTGCCTATTAGAAACCATGCTTACATGCTCTCCCCCCAGAATGAACAGTCCTTACCCTACTCTAATCCAGTCTTCTCCTATGCAATAAAGCACTGCTCCCCTCACTCTTAGTGCTTCTTGCTCCTCTTTCTCATGCCTCATCCTGTCCTGAATAAGTCATGTCTACTACTCCAAATCAATCTCCCTGTTCGATGAGTTTACTACAGTACAGTTTTGGCCATTCTTCTTTCACAAGCATAAATGGCTCATGTTTCCTACAGGATCTATTTCAATCCCCCCAACTTGGCCTCAAATATCTTCTCCAGACCAGCACGCACTGCTCTACCACCCACATGCTCAGACTTAATCAAACACCAATGGTCCCCATCAACAAAAGAACCTTACTGTTCTTGCCTCTCTGCTTTGGCCTATTCCTACTTTCCATTTAATATTAGCCGATCAAAATAGATAGGCAAAATAGAGCTCAAGGAGGAGTATTTGCAAAGGAGACAGATAAATCTCAGTTCAAATTTAATCCATTCCATGCTCTTGGACAAGTTCCCTAACATCTCTGAGCTATGTTCACTTATAAAGAGGGAGTTGATGTATTACTTGACTGTGATTGGGTCAGAGTTTGTGAGGTAGCATAGGAAAATTGCCATGCCTCATGTACATATTACAACCCAATTCAGTTGCCACAGAGCAACATATCCTTATCCCATTCAAGAACAACCTCTCTTAAGACATAAATTTTCAGTTCTTCTCCTAGGTCTCATTAATCTCCTCCTGACACTTGGCATGTCATGACTTCTCTAATAGGTCATGGACAATCTACATATCCTCATCTGATTCAATTTTATATCCTCCCAAGGGCTCAACAGATGGAAGGTCTTAGTCCACACTTATGAAATGGATACAAAAATACATTGATTTGCAACTCATGTGTGGAATGATCATTCCATAGATATATAGCAACTGCTCTTCTCCAAGTTCCACAGAGTTTCCTGGGTTTTATAGGATAAGCTGTAGAGAGCCCTATCCTTAGAGTCTACACAAACCCAGTTACAATCTCAAACATAAAAACAAGAAATCTCTGCTCTTATCAAGGGGCCTGAAGAGTAAATCAAGTATTTTTAAAGAGTGCTTTTGCTACCTATGGTTAGTTGTGTGGCTTTGCCCTAAAGTACTGACAATAAACTAGACCCATGGTCCGTAAGCTCCATATAATTGAGTGGTATCACAAAATATGATTTGTTATTCTCAGTTGAGATTATAACTACTTTTTTCTTCAAAATGTAGTAGAGTTTAATAATCTGGTATTTGAGATCCCATCTTACTTCTCAAGATGTGCATTCCTTTGCTCAAAAGTTAAGGATCTCCCTAGACACAATGTCCCATCTTTAGGATGGAAGGTTAATTTTTAAATTTTTTCAATTTTAAAATTTTAAAAACTGACCAAACAACAATGAAGATAAAACCAAAACAACACAAAAACAACAGAAATGATACATGACCTCAAAACAAAATGATAGGAATTTACAGTGGTTACCACATTACATACTGTTATTTTCAACCAAGTTACTCATTCCACTCGTCATAAGAATGTAAGACTGATCAAACAATCAAAGACAGTAACAAGAAAAACAAAACAAACAAACAAACAAAAAAAAATAACACTGGAAATGATGCAGAGCTTCACCATAAAAGATGGTAGGAGTTCAACAATGGTTCTTATATTGCATATTGTTGTTTTCAGTTCAGTCATTCTGATTACCAAATTCAAGCATGCAAAATTGGTCAAGAAAAAAGAAAATTTTAAGAATTGACTGTTCCTTTCAATAAACCACAGATATCAGCAATACACCTATTTCAGCTATCCTTATATATACATATAAATTTTTGGTTTTCACTTAAAAAAACAAAATAACAAAAACAAATGCATAAGCAAAACAGCATAGAGAGCAATTAAAATGATACAGAATTTCAAAACATGGTGATAGAATATTGACAATGGTTGTATTACATAATGTCATCTTCAAAATGATTGCACATATAACTAGATATAGGCATGCAGGATTGATCAAGCAATTACATGTTAACAGTTCTTGTCAATAAACCAACAGATATCAGTAGTACAATTATCCTAGTTATCCTGTGTGTGTGTGTGTGTGTGTGTATATATATATATATATATATATATATATATATATATATAAACACATTTTTTCCTTCTTTCTTTCATTCATTTCTTTCTTTCATTTTCCTCTCCCTCCTTCATCCAAGTTGCTCTTTCCTGGTAGGTTCTTTGGTCTGTCAATAGTTAAAATAGGGCTCAGTGGTACAGCATTTGCATAGTACACACAAGGCAATTGGTTCAACTTCCAGCACTACAAGCTGCAGCACAGAGCCTATCATTCCCCAAACAAAAGATGTCTAATAAGTATAAATTAGGAATTATACACTGACTTTACTTGGGTGTTACTACCCTTCTGATGACATAATATAATGTTGCTCACAGCAGAAGCACTGGTCATGCCTACAATCCTTTCAAAACTCAACCTTTTTTCCCTAGATATTCACAGTACACATACCAGGTGCCAACTATTCTATTTATTTTCATACTCATTGAATTTAATTCTCAGAGTGTCGCTCAGCAATATTATTCCTAATTTGAAACTAGGAAACTATAGGCATTAAGTAGGGCATCCGGACCGAGGCCCAGTGAATGGTAAAGTCGAAAGTCTACTTGTCTTGACTGGAAGGAAATGCTCCTTTCATTTCACTAGAACTTCCTTCTATCTGAGCCTCCTTTTCACCAAGTTAGAGACTGGGTACCTGGAAAATCTCCTTCCTTGTACCATTGAATATTCCTCCACCAGCAACACTTTTTCAGACAGGATGTATTTTCCTAGACAAATAAGAGACCCATGGCATGAAACTTCTAACCACATTAACAAGTAGATTCCTGTCCATGCCATCAGCCACAAATAGAGTCACAGAGTTAGTTTTTAGGGTGGTCCTTAGTTTCTGGTTTCTTTGTCTACCTGTCCATCTGCACAATCCCTTAAATTGGGGTCACCTCATCCAAGAGGACCACTGTCCCTCTTGCTGTGGGTGGAACAAGAACATGATACATGAGCTGGTCTCTGTTACTTCTGCAGCTCTCACTCTGAGACGTTCCTGTCAGTAGATGGACCTAGGGATGGTGAGGGCTGGCTATGTAGCCAGTGCAAACTTCATGTTAGTGCTGGGACACCTGCCAAACATTATGCCATCCACAGGGAAAAGTGAAACCTTCACTCTGACTGAAGTATGAGCAACCAAAACAATTACCAAGAAGATAACAGAGTATGCAGTTTCACAGCTGAGAATGGGGCTTGGAGCATTTAACCCAGACTCCTGATTTGATAGATGGGGAAATTGAGGTCCAAGGAGGTAGATGAATCTTTCATTAGTGTGCTCATCAATTGCAGGCTAAGGATTACAGGGTATAGTCAGGGAGAATTATAAGTACAAAATTCTATTGGGATCGCCAAGCCAAACGCCTATTCTCTGGACCATAAATGAATAAGACTGTTCTGTACATCACATCTCAGGCTTCTCCCTGGGAGTACTGTGGAATCTGAGGCCAATGTAGATAACAAATCAAGTTATCAGAGGAAGGTGGGCAAAACAGTATGAAGGGATATCATCTGGGGCCAATCTGGAAATCCATGGTCTGATAAGTCTCAGGAAGAAAAGCTCAAGGCTAGGAAATAGGAGATTTTGAGGTACAAGCCAAGATTTTGCTAATTCATGTCATGCCGTTGAACATGAGAATTCTCTGGCCCTCAGTTCATCCATCTACAAAGTATGAGGTTTCATTTGAGTTGTCTGCATAACAACTCTATTAACTCTAGTCTGATTGGATTTGTGGCTTCAAAATAACATGTTGGCTTGGCCAATTAACTCCATAAGTATTGATGGGATTCCTGGTGAGAAATAAGGGGAGAAGGGGAAGGCATGCCTACTGAACTGTCATTACACATATCAGCCACTGGGCTTTTCCTTCTTTGGAGAACTTGTGACCTCAGCTAGTGGACATCCTGCAGCCACAGGCTTCAGCTGTCATCTACTTCAGGGACTGCCTGAGCAACAGAGAAGTGTCTTACCCAAGATCATACCACCGGCCCTCTTGCTTGATCTCAGTATACTTGGTTTCTTCTCACCTTTCACATGTATCCAGCTCCAGGATATTTAACTTTGTACACATGTTAGCCATCCAACTAGCTACTATTAACCTACTGATTAATTTGGCAAATCCATATTGAGGGTGTACCATGGGACAGGCACTGTGCTAAGCTCTGAACACTTGACGCAGGTCCTGCTGTTATCTATGGCATCAGCTTTGTGGATATCAGTCTCTTCCACCAAGCCACTGGCCCTTGATTACAGGTCCTACATTTCAGCAACAGAAGCAACATTCATGCTCCAGTATTGAATATTGGACCCGGATGTTCAGTGGACAACTGAGACTGTAAAGTTTCTGTTACCCACTCAGGTTAGAGGGTGAGCCAGCAACTTCAAACAGTAGCTCATATCTAACTCCTGCCAAGGCTTTCTTTCCCACTGGGATGTACATTTCAATTAAACATACCACTCTCCACAGACTCTTGTATCCATATGCTTCTTGACCTCTGTAGCTGGTCAGTTCCCAAAATCCAGCTCACAACAAAGATGAGACTTTAACCTTTCTCCTACTACAAGTGTCCTGCATCTGTACAATCAAAGAGATTCCTCTGTGCCTGAATCTTCAGCTCTGCTGAATACCACTTAGAGATCCCCACAGGAAAAGAAGAGCACCGGATGTATACAAATTATAACTGTGTAGTATGTATGCAGAAATGGCAAACCTCACTGATGAACAGAGTAATCCAAATCCAAACAATGAAACTGCTTTTGCTCATTGAAAAACCAACAGTTAAAGGAGGAAAAAAACCAAAAATACAATATTGCTGGAGGGGTTAGGAAAATAAAATCTCTCTCTGCCTCTTAATTGTAATGAATATTTTGGAAGCAATTTGGCAATGTACTTGCAGAGCCATAGAAATATTCATATACTTTAACTCAATAATTCACTTCTGGGAACTGAGCCCAAGGATATAATTCTATATCTGAGAAAGAAAAGAAACCTCTATGTATAAATATATTCCCTGAAGCACTATTTTTAATAGAGAAAACTGGAAAGACCCTTAAATAATCAATAACAAGAAAATGGGTATATAAATTATACAGTGTATACACTCGATGGACTGAATTCTGTTTTTAAATGAGTTAAAAAAAACTCTGGAGCAACATGGAAAAATACTTATATCATGGGTTAAGCAGAGAAATGGGATAGGAAATTAAACCCACAGTATGGCTTTATCCATACAAAGATGTATTATGTACATGTACCAACTCCCCAAAAGGAAGGTAAGCATTATGTACTTGCAAACATGTACTAATAAAGAAAATGATCTGAAAAAATGTATATATGTTAAAATGTCTTGAAACTAATAAAAAAATATGTTCTTATACTAGGGAAGTTATTATATGTTGCTGTTCTATAGTTTTCAAGCATCTAATATCCAGCTATGTTACTTCAAAATGATGGAAATAAATTCATGTAATTAAATCCAAAAATATACATGGAGGGAAGGCTGGATAAGGGGATAAGGGGAATTTTTGATTCAGGAAGAAACACCTGGAGAGTCCAGTGAGTGTTTATCCCTCTCCTTGGAGAGAGATACAGCCTCCTACACAGGGAGAAAGACACACATCCTGGCTAAAATGTGGCCCCATAAAAAGCCTTGTCAAACTCAGCTAGAAGTCCATGTTTGCAAGATGATTTCCACCACACTTCCTCAAGGTACAGAAAGACTATTTGTTAGATCTAAACTGCTGAATCTTTTATACATGTTTTAGTACTTCCTGAAAGACCAAAGGTGACAACAGACCATTCTGAAAACAGTTTCCACTACAACCCTCAGAGTCTGTCACCTTAGAGATCACAGTCACTGTTCACTTCTCCATTCATTTTATAAACACACCCTTGAGCAAACAAGTTCTCAGTCTTTGCCCTGTTGCAGGTAATAAACCTGAAGAAGGCAAGTGGCCTGGCCAAGCTCACTCACCTTTACATTGAGACAATTGTTTTCCATCCTTGAATGACCAACTTCAGTGGCAGATTTGGACTGAGTATACTGTATTCTTCCGTTACTCCTACAATTTATTAATCAGTGGGTCCATATTTAGTGACTTTATCCCTCATCTATAATATAAGGCTTATATAATACAATGTACTAACTCACTTTATCTTCATGATCAAATAAAGAAAATATGACTATAAATTTAGCTGTGATATATGTAGTTCATTTATAATGCCTCATAATAAGTGATATACATGTGTGTGATACTTGGTTTAAAAAATATCTCTAGGACTAATCATTTCCAAAGGTATTGGCAGCCCAGAGACAGTCAAGCGGCACTGCATTTAGAAATCATAACCTCAGGGTGAGTGTTGAGCATATTCTATCGTTGACCATTATCAAAACTATGCTACTCAGGAGATTGGTCATGCAAAGCGGGCAATCCTTCATTAAATCAATGCCATCCATGGTCCATCTCCTGGCTAAAATATGCCAACCATTTCACTGTCCTTGTGTTAGCCAAGTAGTAAATTCCAGAACCCTCTCTAGGCTGAATCCTTAAAGAAGACAAGTAAGATTTAGTCATTAAATGACCCTGTGTCTGTTTGGCCATGAGGTAGAAGAATTTTCGTTCCTTGTTGCTGACTAAAACAGTGGCATAATGCTGCTTATCTCTTGTCAGCTTTTCAGGCAAGGTGTTACTTAGTGGAAGCATCAAAAAATGATAGAACCAGGACAACCTCACTCTTGACAAATGGACAATACAAGCAGCTTTTGCCAGCGCACTTTCTTTCATAGAAGACCACCTGAAGGGTAGCCTTACTCTCAGTCCTTTGATATTGGCACAATGATATACCCCCAGCTGGCCCACCCTTCATAGAGGCTTTCAGATTCCCAGAATAATTAAAGGGAGAGGAAAGAAAGTAGCTCCTGGCTGCTCCTGTGAACCAGGAACCAAGTTTGTACAGGGCCACAAACCTTTACGGAATTTCTATTCTGCACTTTTCCTGCTTTGGCTGGTTTTGCTTTGGGAGTTGAACAAAGAGCAGCACACAAATTTAAGTGTTTTTCCTATATCACATGAGGAATCTTTGCAGAAAGACCATCAAAATACTCCCTGGGGTTTGGAAAAACTGTTCTCCACGTCTTGAATGGGTCTCCAAAAGCCACCACAGTCCTCACTATAAGACACTCCTGAGGATCCTTCATGCCTCCATGCTAGTCTCTACTTAGGTGTCCCCACCTGTGTGTCCAGAGAAGAGTCTTGAGAAGTTTCTACTTGGTTCTGCTGCCTCCCACCTAAGCACAGAAGACCAAGAGCACATGTCTCTCCTCATCTATGGTGCAAGATACACTGTCAGTGAGATGCTCTGAGAAGCAGCCAGCACAGCTTGGATCATGGATTCACAGCTCATTTGAGGCAGGAGCTTATGGGCTGGCTTTCTGCCTGCCCCTGTGACCTAGCTGTGAAGGAGAGCTGCTACCTAAACTCTTTTCATGTGGAGTCCTCATTGTTATGCTTTCTCTTTGAGAAGGGAGGTTTTTGAAAAAGTGGGGGTTGCCCAGGACTGACTGCTGCCTCTATAATATGTACCTGTATCTTTGGGGGCCTCAATTCTATGATTCTGCTTCCATTTAAACATATGTCTCTTAAAGCATCCAGATGCAGCACAGAAGTGAGGTACAAAGGAAGATTAACACTCAGAGGGAAGCTACCTTGTACTTGATGCTATCTGTACCCTGAGGCATCTTCTACTCCTAACCCCAGTGCTGACTGTGGTCTCCCTGCTGGCTACCACAGCCCTAGCAGAGAGGGGATGACTTACCAGTGTCCACACCCCCATGGGAGTGGGGTTTGGAGATGAGGAGTGAGAGTGGCCTCCATCCTGTGGACAGGACACCACATAAGCCCAGGCAGAGGTCACCAGGGTTTATTAATTCCCGTATGAATCTAACATAAGCTGTGATTTCTACAAGTGCACATCTGTATTGCATCTCAGAATCTTTCTGGTCAAACTAGCTCCCAAAAGAAACTTCTATGACCTCTAGGTTAAGTCCCAAAGAATTATCTGCCATGATTTGATGCTCAGCCGGTTGTACCTGCTTGATACAAACAGCAGTGTACTAACAGAGCAGAGCTGTGGTTTGTAGGATACAGGCTGAGAAGGGAGAACTGGACTTGGGGCATTCAAACCTTTGAACACAACCATCTGTAAAGAGATGTGCTTCTGACTTCTCTACACATTTGGCAGATACACAGCCCAGATATCCTGACAACAGAACAGCACTGCTAGCTGAGTTACATACATGAAATTTACCATCCAAATTCCAGAGGAGATGATGTCATGTTGCTTACATGGCACCCTATGTATGCTGTTCAATCTTAAAAAGTTACTTGTTTCTCTACTCTAAGAAGTTGCTTTGCTTGCTCTCTTATTTCAGGGTCCACTCCCTTTATTTTATTCCTAAGAGCTGGCCAATGGGAGGGGTCTGGTGGATGGGTTTCATGAGTGACCCACCACCACCAAATTTTCCTGGAGCACTGGGTAAAATGCAGCTGGCCAACATTTCTGAATCTCTGTGAAATCTGATACATTCTCCAGAGAATGCTGATTCTCCTTCAAGTCTGAGACTGCCCTGACAATGCAAGGTGAGGTTTGACAAAGACAGGACACCCTGAAACAAGATGTGTTTTCTTGTCTGCCACAAGAGCTGCTGCTTCACTCCTAGAACTCCTTCTCTGAACAGTCTCCCCCAAATAAGTGCATATGCTTCAGAATCTCCAACAGGCTTGGGGATCTTAGAGACCCAGGTGTTTCTTCAGGTCTCTGGGACCAAGGTCAATCAAGAAAAAAAAAATTAGAAAGAGGAGCAAGGGAGGTACCAGTACAAGAAAGCTTTGATAATCAAATATACAGCTTCCATTCCTACCAAATTTTGCCTAATCTCTTTAACCCTGCCCTACCTCTATCCCCTCAGACCTCTCTTTCACATTCTGTGCCATATCCTGACCAAAAATTCACACCCAAATCTGCCTAATCCAACGGAATAGCCAGACTTATCTCTGAGTCATCATGGGATAAGTGCAATGTTTCCCAGTTCTGCTTCGTCAGGCATACCTGGCCTTTCTGTTGATTGGGCTGGGTGCCTATAGAACTTGGTCTTTCAGTTCATTAGTCTTAATTACCCACATTCTTCCAAAGCAGAGCTAACCTCAGGGAAATTCCTGGTCAGGAAACAAAGTAGAATCTAGTGCACGTGCACACACACACACGCACACACACACACACACACACACACACACACAAAACACACACATATACATGTCTAAACTGATGTGCTGTGTTTTTATTTTCATTCACTTTGTACTTTTAAACATCTCTTATCAGTTATTTTGGGGCTATTTTGTTAGTTTCCAAATACATAAGACTTTTCAGATCTCCCTGCTGTTCATTCGTTGTTTAGTCTCATCACTCTCTGAAAAGGACATCTCATTTTGGTTTTTTTTTTTGTATTTTTTCTGGTACTGAGAATCAAACTCACAACCTCACGCTTGCTAGGCAAGCACTGTGCCGCTGAGCTAAATCCCCAACCCCAGGACATCTCATTTTGAGTCTTCTTGTACATGCCAGAGTATTCAACCCTGCTCCTCAAATACACACATACTGCTAAAATGCAATTTCAAGTCCTCACTAGATTTGGATACTTTACTAGGTGAATTCTTCCTTATTCTGTTGAAGATTGTAGCCCTAAGAAAATGTGTGCCTTAGCTACACTTACATGAGTTAGCATCATCCCAGGGGACACTATTCTCAACATGACTTTCTCCACAGATCTCTCCAGTGTTACTCCCACCCATATTCTGTACTTGAACTCACCATCAGGATTGGAAATGATTAACCCAGGCCTTCCTAACCTGACATATTGCCATGATTTCCTGCAAGGGTCTGAAACATGCAGATCTCAGGCCTAGCCTCACACATCCCACCAGGCCAGTCTCCATCCGTTGGGTGGTAGATGGGATGTGAGCCTGGGAATATGGGGAATGTCATTCATGTCTATTCATTTCTATTGGGATTCTGACAAAATTGGTTTTAGTTCTTTTGTGGAGATCAATAACCTGGGAGAAGGCATGTTTTCCTGATGAGTAGCAGCTTCTTCATTGATAGGACAAAAACAAGATCTGTTACTGATCTCACCCCTGAAATTGTTTATTTCATTGCCAAGAAAAATAGATACCACATGTACCATCTGCCAGGCACTGTTTTTTGGCTCTGCTATACTTGTCTTCAAGCAGCT
Organism: Chinchilla lanigera; assembly: GCF_000276665.1. Taxonomy (NCBI): domain Eukaryota; kingdom Metazoa; phylum Chordata; class Mammalia; order Rodentia; family Chinchillidae; genus Chinchilla; species Chinchilla lanigera. Next base: position 13,040,901 of record NW_004955461.1, read on the forward strand.
CATGTTCTAGTGAGAAATCCATATCTGTGAAATACATATATATATATA